>NW_008707225.1:2086760-2094857 GCF_000327385.1 Lottia gigantea | reverse complement strand
CAGGCAAATAACTTCAAAATTATCACCGTTATAAAAAGATGTCTTTCAAAAATTATGTCCTGAAAATGTAATAGTTGGTTGAAGGAACAATCAAATATTTCTGAATATTGAAAAGTATAGGTTTGTTTTAATAAAGAAGCATCCTATGCCTCATTATAATAATATTAAAAAGTAGTGTGCCAATAAAATTAACATCAGTATTGTTTTGGTTTAGAGTGTACTGAGTTTCCATTGTCTGATTTTTTGATGTAAATTAAGAATAAGAATTGCAAAGGAACATCTATAAGTTATTTTGTGCTTTTAGTTAGCTATCATGAATTGCATTTTTTCAGATTTACAAAACAATTTAGATAAGAGATCTTCAACAAGTTCTAAATCATACAATAAAAACATCAATAGTAATGGTGGTGCATGTAATGAATCAAATGATATGAATGTAGATGAAATGCACAGACTTATTACAGCGGCATCTAAAGAATTAGAAATTGATGCTGAGAAAGCTATTGAGGATATGAAAAAAGATAAAGAAATAATGGAGAAACTGAATGAAATTAAGAATAGAAAGAAATCTGAATCTCATGGTAGGTGTCTGTTCATCAATATTTCAACAAATTTTACACAGAGGCATTTTCCATTTTTACCAGGTATTTTTTCATGGTACATCAATAATTCAAAGGTGTATGCTTCATTGACCCAAAAACATGTATTTACAACTTCACTGTTGTTGAAGGCTTTTGTTACCTCGCCTGAGATTACTGCAGGTTTAGACAGTGTTTGTTTTTACCTCTGTTTGGTCCAGATCATAAGATCTATTTATCATGTCTCATCAATATGGAATGGCTACTTTACCAAATATGTGATACTGTTATATTACAGATGATAATAGACCTAGTGATAGTGATAGTGATAATGAAGATGAAATGGTGAAAAGATTAGTTAAAGGGGTCAGTATATTTGTTTTATATTATTCATCTATTCTGTTACTTATTCATAATTAAAGATACTTTGCTTCAACGACTATAAAAGATATTGAATATAATTTAACAGAACATTAACACTTGTGATCTCACATTTTGAAAAGGCTACACAGCTTCTTTAATCTCAAACTGACTTTAATGAAATTTGGTATGTATACATTTAAATGGATATGAATGTCAATATCAGTATCATTTACATAATTCAGAATAAAAATTCCATTTTACAGTATCTTGAAGAATCTAAGTTAGATGAATGTGTGGGAGATGTTTATTTTAAAGAAAGTAAAAAAGAGAAAAAGGTATTGGCAGTTTAAGTTTTTTGTCTTATGGTGCCCTCACACCATAGCAATCACCATTGCACATGGTTGCAAATATTAAATTGAGTCATGCTTTTCCAAGGCAATTCTCATGCAACTGAGTTGTGAGTTGCATTCAGAACTCATGTCCACTATATCTTTATTTGCAACCATAAACAGCTGATGGTCGCTATGATGTAAGGGTACCTTTTAGATGTTTTAAGCTGAGCTGAGGTAACAATGGAACTTGTGGGTAATAAAGTGCTATCTTACAGTCTACAAATTGCTATGTTAAAGATAGTCTTAGTGAGAAAAACTTTGGGGGGCAAATGGATTCAGATACTATACTTCTGTCCTGTCAAGGTAGCTATATTTGATGTCTGAAGTTGTTGTCACTGTGTAATGAAACAGACTGTATATTGTAGACTACTAATATAGAAGATGATGATTATGATGATGCTGATGAATTACCATATTGTTGTATGTGTACTGAAGATGCTACATTAAGATGTATGGACTGTGATATGGATTTATATTGTCACAGATGTTTTAGGTAAGATTAAAATCATGGATGCCCCATGGACGATATAAGAATTTCAAATACGGAAGAACCATTTGTAAACAATAATATCCACTATGGTCTTTTAGGTTTCTTTTTTATTGATTGTATATTTTGAAAGCCAAGGAAAGTAGAAAAGTCTAAATCTACATCATCCCTACATCAGAGGGGTGCTCGATTGGTGAGATCTGCACATACAGGATATCAATCAGATGTTTAATAAAACAAATTTGAACAGAGTTAAGAATGCATTCCACGTGTGCTGAAAAAATAGTAAGTGTAGGCAGAATGTATTATGACGGAGAAAGGAATTTTGAAAGTGACATATTTGGATTCTATATTGTTCAATTGAGGCCAGAATAGGACCAGACGGTATCTGTCCAAAAGTCATCAATCGAGTGCCGCTCCGGAAGACATACAATAAAATCCATTCTTTTTTTTTTAAATTTCAAATATTTTATTCATTAATGCTGTTTTTTGTTACAGAGAGAGTCATGACAAAATGGATATCAAAGATCATAGAACAAAGAAATATACTGCTCCAAAGGGATATAAGGACTAACTTTGAAACTTTGAAATTGAAACTGGTACTGTTGTTACACTATCTATTAACCTATTGTTAATGTTATTTGTAATCATTATTAAGTCTGTTTATTATTTTGAATAAATTTGTAACATATTGTATTTATAATTTATTGTTAATTGTTTGAGATTTTTACTGAGACTTTGATTCTCAATGAAATAATCATTTTAATCTCACAATTCCAAAAGTTAATTTGTATCCCTATATACATTTATCATTCTTCACTATAACAAAATCTTTCTTTATATTTAATACGAAAATACTTTAATGACTGACATCAAAGAACTTGTGTTCCATCTCTGAATATTAGGAATGCAAAACTATTCAGATGCATTTCATGATGAGTCAAAACACAAATTTGAAATCTATATTAAGAAATATATAATCATTTTGTATTTCCTCAACAAACACTACCTGTAACGAAGCTTGCTTATATTTTTTAAAGGGACAGATGCGCCATTCTTATGACCAATCATACTTTGGTCTCAGAAATGTGAATTTTTTAGAGAAGCTAATCAGTAATAGTGTTCACATCTAACTGTTGAAAATTTAGCCTTCAAATCCATACATGTGTATCCAGAATTTCCCGAGTTTGAATGTTAAATGACGACTCATCATTTTAAGAGACTCTGTGACATATAGAAAAGACATATAGAAATAGTGAGTAAAATTCCTAGTTTGAAGTACGGTTTCTTTAAAGGAATTTTGCAATTTTTGTACATTTCAAGTACTTCTGAAGACTATTTACATATATTCAAGACTCAAATCAACCCCCCAAAATCGAGCATCTGTCCCTTTAAGTATTTTACAGCTTTATTGCAACATAAATTTAAATGAATGAATGAATGAATAAAGTAAAATATCAAGCGCACCAGAAGGGAGCTCAACAATTTGTTTGCAAATTGTTATGCTTTTAATTTCTTTAAACAATCTAAGCTCCCTTTGATGAATTTAGACAGGTCACAGTGAATATTATCACAAAACACAATGAAATCCAATGAATAAACAGAATATTTTCAATAGCGATATTTAGTCGAATAGTCTTTAGGTGATACCACTAAACCTCTCCCTTTTCTAGCACCACGATACACTGTTTCTACAATATCAATAAACTCTTGACTGTCTTCCATTGGCCAGTTTATTTTATTATTATTACCAGTTCCTAAATCTATCATAATGTGCTTATTACGATAAAAAAACATGGTTGTACATGGATCATACAACTCATACATTTTATTAAAATCTGGTACTTTAGAGATGTCCACAAGATATGTAACAGCAAAGTTTTTCATCTTCTCAGCACACCTATATAATGTTTCATCCATAACCATACATGCTGGATCCCAATCATGTCCAAATCGTATTATCACTGCTCGATCTTCTTCTGATAATATAGCTTGATCTACCTGCCATCCATTGTGCAGATGTTGGAGCATATAAGACATTTTGAAGAATTAGTCTGAAATCAACATAAACAAAGATTAATAAAATTTCAAGTTTTCCATAGAAGTAAAAAAAGATTTTCATTTCTTATGACGGTATTAGATCTAGTTTTTTATAACTCAAAATCAAAACTGTGACAAGTCACAAAGTCAGACAAACGAAAAGGAAACGGTTTCAAATGATAGAATGTAAAAATTTTTTTTTGTCTTTGGTACTTAGTATGATCAGTCTTAACTGGAAAATTTTGCACCAAACTTAAACTTACATTTAACTTTATCAAGAAATGAAGAAATGTATTTTTCGCTCTGTTGCTTACAAAAAAAAAGATATTTCTAGAAATTATTATTAAAGGGAAACAACTACAATTATTGGTTTTGTACATTTTAAAGATTTTATTGCAATGAAAATGCTACCTAAGTAAACGAAATAAATATTTATTTTTGGATATGTCAACTCCTTGTTGAATACACACAAAATGCAAATCAAAAAGTAATCAAGGTTACTTATTTTGATAGGTTTTATCAATTTGCTTATCTGTAGAAAATAAATGGAATTTATTTAATATGACGTTTCGGTTCTTGTTATAGGTCTAAATCTTGTGTGTAACCTGCATTCTGAGCACGAATCCAGCCATTGTTATCAATGAAAAAGTAGATCTATTTTTTTATCATATAAGACATTTTCTTAAGTAAGTATCATTAACTCTTGTAATTGAGTGGACATAACCTAAAAGGTAAACGCTCATCAAACTGCTTGTATTTACCACTGCGACTCGTAGTACGGGCTTTTTATCAGAATGGATTTGTAAAATGTATCTTTGGAAAAAGGAAATTTCCAAGCTATTTAACAAATGGCTGACGAGATATCAGTTTCTTTAAAAAAAAAAAAAAAAAAACCGTAATCGAACCTCTGATACAATATAGTTATTCATTATTTTCATATTGTCTGTATCCTTTACTATTAAACTAATGATTGGGGACCCGCAGTGCCTCAGTGAGTCAGACACTTACTCGCTAAAGTGAAGGTCCAGGGTTCAATCCTGGAATAGGACGAGATAATACTTTCGGATGTTTTAACCCGGTTTCACCCTGTCAGCGATTCAGGTGATAAGGCCTGACATGCAAAAATCGTTCAGTCGTTCGGATCTGACAATTAACCGTGGCCCTGTGTGCTACAGGCTGTGCACGTTAAAGATCCCTCAACAGTTGCAAATCGAAAAAGAGCAGACTAATGTTGCTGTTCTGGCAAAATTTCCAGATGTTGCCCGTCTTCATTAGCCCACATGGTACCTGTACAGAAAAGTAAGAGGTAAAACTCCTTTCATTTCATTAATACTAATGTTGTAGTTTTACCGTATTATTCATTTTTCTGTTACAGGATTGGTGGTGTTTTTATTTGCATTTTTGAAAAATGGGAGATCGTTACAATATTCATACACAGTTAGAACATCTACAGTCTAAATACATCGGAACTGGTCATGCTGATACCAATAAATGGGAATGGTTAACAAATCAACATAGAGACAGTGCTTCTTCTTACCTTGGACATTTTGACACTCTTAACTATTTTGGACTTGTAGAAAATGAAGCTAAAGCCAGAGTGAAATTTAGTTTAATGGAAAAAATGCTCCAACCATGTGGTCCTCCACCAAAGAGGATTGAAGATTAACTCAGTCTTACATTAAGCACCATTTTGTATCATATGTTTTCAAACTTGTGTAGAACTCATACCGAACACAGATCAATAGTTATTCAGTTGAGAATTGGTGTAAGCTTATGTTGAATTATAAACATTTGAATTGTATTATCATGTTAAGTTTAAATATTGGACCTTGAAGTTCTGTTAATATTAAATGCAAATTTTTTGTGCGGGACTGCAGTGTAATGCTTATGGAAGTTGACTAATTGATTGATTTACAATAAAAAGTACACCAGAGTCATAACTAAGCAATTTTTCATTCAAAAGCACCAAAAAGATAAACAGCTTTGTTTACATTTGTGCCTAGTATGCCATTGGAAACCTTCTCTTTTTTATATACTTTGACACTATTTTCTCCACATTGCCCATATTTGATTAATATTGACATAACATCAAGGGCCTCAAGTCAAGACTTAATTGTCTGACAATACCAGGTTGAAGTTTATTTATCTGGAAAAAAATGTCCAAATAACATTGACCATTTGTAAGCATGAGAATAGTCATCAAATCAATTGCACTATCCATCAAAGTCATATTTCTCATAATGAGAATCTCATTAAATCATAAACTTACATTCTACCGGTACAAGGTTTCTACATTGACAATCTACAACTCCTGTTTCACATTACAAATAGAGTTGTTTATGGTCCCTCAGGAATAACAATATAGTTACCAAGACATTTCAGTGTCTGGTCATAAGATGAAGGGTTACAGCTGTATATTTTTCTTTTTTGTATTTCAATGAGAACTTCTTCAAAACAATTCTATTGATATGATTTGTCTGTGATGTAACAAAGTTTTGGTTCCACAATGACCTGGTTCTGAATTTACTTTTTATCTAGGTGCAGAAATGACAAGTGTCAAACTGGTGATAAAAATTTGTAAACTCATTAATGTACTCATGATTGTCATTCCCAATAAAAATTTTTAAAATAAATTAATTTTTTTCTGAACGAAATGTAACTGTATCAATTTATGGATAATTTGCGTTCTTTGGGCGGTGGAGAATACATCTAACCCGATTTTGGTAGAATACAAATTTTTCATTTTCTCTTGTTCCAAGGTGGGGCCAAGGCACACCCCCTCAACATGCCAATGCTTCTCTTGGGTTCATCTTTGAGATGGCTCAATATGTGCAGTAAAATGTAAACATTTAAAGGGGGACAGTCTAGAAATTTCAACATGTAAAAGTTACATTACACAATTACCAATTGCATCATCATGAAAATATCTAAGAAAGAATATCATGTAAAAAAGAATACTATCACCAAAAATGTTGAACTAGTAACATAGTCATACAATGAAATACACAAATTTGGTCAGAATTTTTTTTGTACACCCACTTCATTTCTAAATTTCAAATGTAAGTCTGCCCCCTATTTGTACCCCCTTTTTTATTAGGCTGGACCCACCACTGTATATTGCAAGTAGAATAGACACAATGCTGTAAGAGTACATTAATGATATATATTTCTATAAATTCTTCATCATGCTGAATATATAGACCTTCCTTTAGTTTATTGGGCTGTAGATTAAACAAGATAATCCAACTTATTAATCTATTTAACTATCATTTGTTTAATACAAGTCAAACTGTGAGAAAATGAAGAATTTGATTGTAATTCAATAGTATAATCTGCTAGATTAGAAACTGTATAACAGAAATTTTTTTAATTAACTGTTTCTAATTAACATTCTTTATTTTTCACATCCGTTGTCAAGGCATGACATTTACACTGTGAATTTTTTATTTATATCGCTTCCTGATACTTTCACAGATTTTGACTGTGCACATATCAGCTGTTACTATACACTACATACAGTTAGAGACGCTTTGATAGACCGTATACCCCTTTTGTGTAATAGACTCTTCTATAACGGTACACGTTTATACACTACACAGTGAATTACTCTCAGTTTAGACATGGATACCAATAACATAACACTTATAACTCACAATTATGGATTTATTTAACGGTTTTTCTGTGGATTATGGTTAATATTATTCAAGATCTATTATGGCTAATAATATCAAAGTTGCAGTTCGCGTTAGGCCATTATCACACCGGTAAGTTACAAAACTTTGGAATAGTTTATAGACCATTCCATTTATCCTGGCAGTGTTCACAATATAAACACTGTGGCCTGCATTCAAACTTGTTATCAGAAATAACTCTTTGAGAATGTTGGTGCCATGTTTTTGCCATTTATTTTAAGGAAATGAGAATGTTGATAAGATTCCATGATTAAATTGACTCAATTCTACAAACCATTCTGGTACCATAAGAGTCTATACTAACCTCAAAGACAGAAATTTTATCCTGTAATTCCTTTGTGTGACCAGCCAAATTCTGTAAATCTGTATCTGAAATGCCATGCCAAATGCGAAATGTAGGCCTACTAGCCTGATGGCAAAATATATTTGATGGAATTGGAATGCTCTCTTATTTCAAGGAATTACAGAACTAATAATGTTGTACATCATCAAAATATCATAATATAAATTCTCCTAATGGCCTTAAATATCCAGCAAGTAGCATA
>NW_008707225.1:2018257-2086710 GCF_000327385.1 Lottia gigantea | reverse complement strand
AGGTTTTTTTGGCCCCCCCCAAGGGAAAAATTTCCCCAAAAAATAAAAAAAATTTGGGGGAATTTTTAAACCGGGGGGGGAACCGTTTTTTTCCCAAAAGTTCAAATTGGGGGTTTTTTGCCCAAAATTTTTTAACAAAAAATTAAAATCCGGGTTTTTTAAAATTTTTTTTGCCCCTTTTTTTGGGGAAAGGACCCCTTTTAATTTTTCCCCGGGAAAAAAAAAAAGGGGGAAAAATTTTGGGGGGGGGAAAAAAAGGGGGGGGGGGTTCCCAAAATTAAAGGGAATTTTTTTTTTGAAAAATTTTTTAAAAAAAGTTTTTTTTTTTTTGAAAAGGTTTTCCGTTTCCCGGGATTCTGAAAAAATTTTTCCTTTTGAAATTTGGGGGGAAAAAACCCCTTGGGTCCCGGGGCCCAAATTATTTTTTTTTTTTTAAAAAAAAATTTCCAAAGGGGGGCAGAAGGCCCCCCCCCCCCCCCCCCCCCCCCCAAAAAAAAATGTTCAGGTTATCCTTTGGAAAGCTGGAGGCAGTATCTAGGAACAGGAATGAAAGCACATCAAAAATAGAAAGTGCCATAAGTTTTTTTTTATCTCTACTACCGCAGAGTTTATTTTATATTGGGGATCAAATTTCACAAAGACCTCACTCTCAGCTGGTCTTCTGATTTCTTATCATTAGGAAGTAGGAAGGTGGGCTGGATACATCTGGTATTAAATTTATACTGATTATAAATTACCATATAAATTAACTGAACAATCTGGACATTTGGTTTATCAATATGGCAATCCTATCATAAAGTTTGACATAGCCCTCAATTTTTTGGGAAGGAAGATTTGTTCAAAGAAATAACTAAATATTTGCTTTGCTAGCTGAATCCTGTTCTCAAAACTCTTGCAGTGGTGATTTAGACTGTAGTCATATCCAGGTAATTTATTACAATTCTCCCTGAGGAGTATTATTGGTAATAATGTACATGTACCAGTAAGAAAATTCATAACAGGCTGGAAATGACAACAGCCTAAATTTCCATGGTTCTTTGTTGTCCAACTGTAAGAGTCAAATTTTGGTTTGTAAAAGTGATGTAGCTGAAATTGGGGTCTACTAGCTGGAAAAGCAAATGATTAGACAATCGCTTGGACATCCTATACCTAGACTTCAGGAAGGGGACAGGTGTTTAATTTCTATCTGGATTAGAAGCAAACGTAAACCCTTTTAATTTATCCCTGATTTCAGGTTACCCAGTTCATCTACTAATCCTGTTAGTTGAGGTTAATCTCTAATCTGGTCTAATCCAATCTCTGGTATTCAATAATCCAAATTTTTAGACTATTGTAAAATGCTCTGAATTTGGCAGTGACTTGATTCTTTAACCTTGAAACCTAGGAAAAATACTGGGTGTATGTAGGACTACCTTGTTGGTTCCCTGTTTTATAATGCTGGCAACAATTGGTCTTTGAGATGATTTTCATTTCAAAACTGAGCCAATAAAGTCAACGATTGAAAGAATTGTTCAGGTTAACCTTGGCTTGTAACTGGCAAGTTTTTGGAGCAAATGGATTTTCGATTCAATGGCTGCATCTAATATAATCTGATCAATGGTCAGATCAAGTCGATTTCAGAATTTGCATCCATGATCTACCTTTAGATTTTGAAATCTATCTATAAAACAATGAGACTAAAATTATAAATATAGTGCACAGACAAGCGTTCCTTATATTTCATACTTTGACCTTTTTACCTTTGATAATTAAAGATGTTAAGTAATTAAAGATAAGTAATTAGTTGATTACATGTTGATAAATTGCTATCAAATGTCTTAAGGAATTTAAAGAGCCTTGTTAATATTCACACTTGAGTTTAGGTGAAAGATTAAGCTATGAAACTATATTTATAAAAAATTTGTCATACCATTCAGTAAACCCTTCAAATTATTTTGTGAACTGAATGAAGATTGTAAATTGTCGTAAGAAATAAACTTTGTATTTTCTTTAAAAGTAGCACTAGCTAAACTATTTTAATCAAGATGACTGTAGTTGTTTCTTTATATGAATTATTTTTATTCATATATTGTAGGTTGATGTTAACAATCCATATGGAGATAGCCGTGAAAGAATCAAACAATTTACATTTGATTATTGTTATAATTCTAATTGTAACGTGGAATATCCTGATGGCTCGCAGGAACAGGTGAGATGTTGATCATTATATAATATAGACCTATCATAGACATCCCTACAGCAATTTACTTCTATTTTTATAACTTCATATCTATGTCATATTTACGGTTTATCAGTTCTTTTTCCCCACTAATCCATTCAGCTTTCTAAAAGCCCTGTTATTTTTTATCTAAAATATTTTGCTTCCAATAAATTTTCAGAAATCATTCATTTTGATAAATCACATAGATTCACATCAGTATATTTGTCATGGTGTCTATTCAGCATGATAGCTTTGAAATATTCCAATTTAGCAGGAATAGTTCTCTATGATGTACTTATGAAAAATATGAACTCGGTAAATAACAGAGTACAAAATGTTAAGAGTTTTGATTTACAATTGATTGATGTTGATTTGTTACTATCTTTTCTGGATAATAGTTAACGATGTATGATATTTTATTTGGTGCTGGTCTGAGAGCATATTCAATATTGATTTAGGTTTCAAGTTAACTGTTTCCATTATGGTAGAAGTTCTATCAGTTTGACCTTGTCAGACTTCTTTTATCTTTGAGTATATATGTAGTCCAGTTATAGCTTGTTGCTTGTTGTTGACAGTTACGTTAAACTTTGCTAAGATATGGACTTTCAGCACCAGGGTTATTCTGAGTGTAAATTAAAACTATTCTATTACCATAATGTGTTCGGGCTTCCAGCAATTCTAAAATCTTCCCAATGATGCCATAATTGTCAATGGTTAATGTTTATTTTAAACACTCATTTAAAATATGAAAGAACCTTTTTCATTTAGTTTAAAAACAGTCCTTTATAAGTATTTTGCAGAAGCCATAAAGTTGTTGCATGTATATGGAGAACTAAGGTAAAATTGAGATATTTGCCCTACCAATCTGCACAAAATACTAAAACTGAAACTAAAACACTGACATTGGTACTGGGAATACTAAACAAGTATAAAAATATATTTTATTGCAATCAGTAGTCAGGGATGTGGAACATTATCATGTTATAGAGAGGAAATGAACAATCAAGTGGTCTCTAGTTAAAATAATATAGAAAATTATCTCTATTATAGTTTATATAAAATACATAGCGTGTCTTTTATTATTGTGTAATGTACTGAATGATTTGATTGTTGTCAATGTCATTCAGGCTGTGATGATTCTGGTAAATTTCCTGGAGCAATTAATGTAGTTGTACTAAAGGTCATGACAGTTTAAACACCAGAAATTTTCAATCCAAATATTGTATGGCATTAAATATTCCAATGATCATCTCCACATTTGGTAATATTAACTATGATTTCTGAAGGGATGTCAGACTGAAAAGCTTATTAACTAATCAGTTGTCAAGTGCTCTAAAAAGGTGCATGTCTTGCCTTAGTAGCGATACCTGCAGCAGCTATAGCTTGAACTTTATTGGAGATGCCCACAAGAGAAAAGGTGTTAAAAGGGCTAGCAATAGTATTGAAAATGTATTCTAAACTATAATAAAGGCATGTGTATACTTTGCTTACTAACACATGGTCTATCTACTTCCTTCAAGCCAGGACGTGAGTATGGAACCCATACCTTGCTCAATATATATTAAACATGAAAATGTACTATATTTAGTATTATATTCAACAAGTGTATAAATTTTGATAATAAAATAAAAACTATATATTATTAAACAGCTGTTGCTATAGTAACACATGCAGTTTGCTACATAAACTGATGTTTTAGTCCAGAGAAAGATTAAAATGCTATGATTTATATTTAGTTCTCTTAATGTAAATCCTATCAGGATATTTCTCTTTCTTTAATAGATTTGTATGCTCCTGAAGCAATAGGAGGAATCTATTTCTTCAACCTATGATAAATACCATTTTGGGGGCTCAGTACCACAGTCGGTTAGAGCATTGACAACTTTATATGACATCATTTGCTTGGTTACAACAAACAAATGGTGGTAATGGGTTTCTAATCTCGGATGGCATGTGAAAGTCTGATGAGATTGAATAAGTCGTCTTTCTGCTTTATTCCTGTTGACTCAGCTGTGAATAGGTAAGGATAATCAAATCAATGCTAAGAGCTTTGGCCCAGGATCCGCTTGTAGATCCGAAGTAAACTAAAGTTATTATCCTTGTAAAAAATTCTGCTTTTCTGAATACTAGACTTTAAAATAGACTTAAGAAAGATACAGTTTATTTGGAATAAAGAATCAACCTTTAGATGAATAAAAGTGCCAAACTTATTTACTTGAAAAGATAAAGTCAGCATTAAATGCACTTGATGATACAATAGTACTAAGAAAAAGTAATGTGGTTGTTTAGATATTAACAGTGTATTATAATTGATAATTAATTGTTAATAAACATGTATATTATAAGAAACATATGGTTGTAATATAAATATTGTAGAGTTGCATATTATTTTCTTTTATATAAAGATCAGGTATTCTCATGAAAAATTTCAATCTGCTGATATGATGATATGGAATGCTGGCATTTACAGCTTTCTGATTATATATAGATTTAATTAATTTGAATATCAAATTTATTAGTAATTGTAGTAGTCAAGAGTATTTTTGTTATTGAAAATCTCCTGAAATGTTTAGTTTAGTTGAGTTGTATATTATGTTGATCAATACTTTAGATTTAAAAACTTCACTTAATTGATGACAACATTACTCCAAAATTTATATTACTTGCATTTAGTTTTAATGATAGTGAAAACATAAAGTCAATAATATAAGACTAACCTTTATCAGGATTTTTTTTAACTCAAAAATAAAGATTGACTATAAAAATATATGAGTAAGGTTTGGTATTTATTGTAAAGAATGTATATACTGATATTGGGTTAGGTTAGAAAGATAAAAGACAGATAAAAGTTATTGAGTTATATGATTTATAGTAATATTATCTTTAATAATATAATCAGATATAATCAGGATATCCCACCAATTAAAGATCATTTATTTAGGTTATCAGGCTACTGTTATAGTCTTTCTACACCACACTGTAATTAGGGTACTATTGTCAATCAAGATAGTAGACTTCTGATTATCGGTATTTTATTGGTAATGAAATCAATTTGAATTGTTAAATCTGTCTATTGTTTGGTGTACGAATTTGTCATGATGACTGGTTGCTTAGACAGTACAGATTTTGCAACTTTTATTTTTTAAATTAAACATTTTGTCATTGTTTCTGTATTATATAGAGACAAATCAATTGTTAACTGTTTGAAAATAGTAACATTTGAAAAAGAAGTGCCTCTCTAGAATTTCTAAACTATAAGCCTAAGGTTAAGCTAGTACGTAAAAATAATTTAATGATAACTTACATGAGAAGTCAAAAGTGATTGAGTGCCATATTAAGAAAATGAAAGATAAAAGTGAAAAAAACTGACATAGTTATCAAGGGAAAAATTAATTTTATCAGAATTGTTTATAGAACTTACAAGAATACACATTACTTAACAGTTTGTTATATGAAATGATTGCACACAAGATTGCTGTGGTAGAAGAAGTATATATTAAGTTATGAACGTCATCTAAGATATGTCTATCATATCTGCTGTTCACATTTACTGGTAATTGTGTATATATAGATATCAATATAGATAAATAATGTTTTCATAACTCTCTTAAATATATATATTGTAAATAAACAATAAAATAGGATCACTATAGAGAAGATAAGACAGGAACAATATATCACTTTTATATTTCAATATCAATAGGCTTACCTTGACTTAGACACAGAAATCTGGTTCATTTCAATAAAAAATCCATTTTCAATTCAATTTTTTGTTGATATTGTTGTAAACAATATTATTTTCATAGTTTTGTTCATTTAGAATTTTATTTTTATCATGAGAGATTTTGTATTGGGTTGAAGCCTTTAGAAGAATCCCCCCAAAAAACTTTGATCCAGTCATGCTCAAAAGGGCAAAAATGGCACCATCTTTGATTTGAACATTTTAAAGATTAAAACCTGAAGTATTTATGGAAATTTTCCAATTTTATTGTTGAATAAGACATTTTGGACAGTTTCCAAGTCTTCAAGAGATTTCACTATAAACTTTCAAATCTACTTTCTTTGTTTTATCTGGACCTCCACCAATTTATTTACTAAAACAAAATCTATCAATTTGTAGAGTGGGCATTAATTCTGGAATTTTGGCTTCCAAATTCTATTAAAATCGAAAACTTGGACTGGAGACTTAGATCTATTTCATCCACATAGTTCTTTTTTCATGTTTGATTTTCTGACTTTACAGCCAATAGAGGAGCAAGTTGAGTTAAAATATCTATCTGAACCTATGCCATGATCATATTAAGAACTTCAAGTTCCACAGTAGGTCCCAGGTAACCCATCTGGAGTTTAGAGTGAATTTAACATTATGATAAATTGTATTACATAAGTTAAAACATTTTTTGAGATCTTTTAATTTTAAAAAGAAAAAAAAATCTTCATTACCAGGATAATAACTTAAATAAACAAGGATCCGAGCTGGTCCTTGGGCAAACCTCTTGGTATTGATCTTTCCTTGATCTTTCTTTGATTATTGGTACTCATTTGCAGGTGGGTCAACTAAGTATGTAATAAATCAATGTAATTCTTAGCTTGTGTAGTAGAAATAGAAATTCTAGTCAAGTTTATGAAGCTATAGATATAAGATATAAGAACATGTTGATAATATATCTTTCAACCAGGTAAAACTATATCAATAGTTAACTTAAAACACCTGTTAATACTTATAACATACTATAGTATCATCCAGTTTATATTCCTGTCTTTTCAACACCACAAATATATATTTATTTCAAGGTTAGATTCTGTTAACAGATTATGGTACAGTCAGTCACTATGATAAATGCAACATTACACAACTGTAGTTGTCTAATGACTGATTTAAAAAAAAAATTGATACCTATAGCTGAAATTGAAATTTATCGGCTGGTAGTACAAACATTAAGTAAGCCCTTACACTTGTAAATAAAATATCTCAAATATTTAAAGTTCCTGTCTTAGAATATATTCAGTTGATTACAATACTTCAAGGATCATGCCATCAAAAATAATGTGGAATATTGTGATTCAGACCAAATTGATTCTTTTAACATAGAAAGACTACCACTAAAGTTCAACTGACAATAGTTATGAAATTTGATGACGGAACTAGCAGCTATAAAAACACATTATTAGGCATGGTACAAGGTTTTCGTATCCAATGAAGAAATACATAAATAAAGTATTTATTACAATTCATAAGAATTTGTTGAGAAGTATACGCATGGAAGAACAACCATGGACAAAGCAATATACATTCATAACTAGTGATGTAAAAGTAAAGAAGATTAAGTATTACCTATGGAACTATATCTATTATTACATCTCTCTTGAAACTGATAAATAGATAAGTTTTTTTGTTATCTTGACTAAAAAATTGATAAATATACAACAATTCTGTTTGATAGTACTTATTGCACCATCATTTGTTATGTTTTAGTTATTGATCGGTATCATATTATTAATAATGCTTTGTTTGTATGCAGTGAGATGCATTCATTAAATTTGTTTTTGTTGTTAAACAATCCTTGATAAAGATCAGAGTTTAGTATTATCAAGTTGATTTGAGTTCTTGGAGAACAGGAAAGAGAGAAAGGAGGAAGGAAAGTGAGGGGTTAATCACGTGGTGAAACATAAACCAGAACAGTGTCTCATCTACTATAGAGGCCCTTGCCCCCAGAAAAAAATACAGAATTTAAAAAAGAAAATAACTAAACTAAGTATCACATCTTCACATCTTGTGCTGGGGCCCTACCAAGGTCTCAAAATGCATGAGAGCATATGTTGGAGAAAAAAATTCCTGGGGGAGGGTCCCTAACCCACTAAAGTCCACAAGTCCCCACTGAACCAATGATAATAAGTAAAATAAACTCTCTATCTGCACAAGAATTGTTCATACTATTGTTCTATTTATAAATAATAAAAATTAAGGTTAAGTTATAAGGTTAATAACTATAATAGGTTATATTAGATCTCCTGGATAGCTTTTATTGAATATCTGATTTATGTTATCTTCTTTAATCCTCTTCTTTACTTAAATTCCTAATCTCTGGTCTTTAATTTAAATGATATTTTGTTCTTAGATTTAATATGAGAAATATAAAGTATTGGTGTAAAACTTACGCTACATAAAACAACTCAAATATGTAATAATGCTCATAATCCTGTTGGGCTAAAGGATCCTTTCTACCAGCTGGTCCTTGGCCTTACCTCTTGGCATTGATTTTTCCCAAATTATCGGTTAACATTTACAGCTGGGTCGAATGGAAAGTTTCCTCGTTTAGTTGCATAATAATTCCCTACTTGTTACAGATGATGCCTTTTTTTGTTGATTGTGTTTGACCACTGGACATTCTGCTCAGGCATTCCATTTACTTGATGGCATTCTTTTCATATTTGTGTTGTGATCATTCAAACTTTGAATTTCAAAGACAAATTCATTGCCTTTTGCTCAACCATTTTTTTTCTCTCCCCACTGCGTATTAAAGACCAATCAAGAGGGTGTGTCCACTTCATATTTTTAACATGACTTTGTAAGGTTTGTGTATTTGATAGACTATGTTAAAATAAATAAGTTTGGATTGACTTTGATCAACCTATGGTAGATCTATTGATCTTAGTCTGGCCTTTTATTTTATTACATTAGACATTGGTGATATCTCTACTCACAGTCTTCTAATATAGATTACATTCATTAAAGTGGCTTGACCAGGATTTTTTCGTAGAAATCAATTCACTTGAGTGTATTGTTATTGCTGCTTTAATATTTTGATATTGTTACCAGTGAGCTGCTCTGTTGGTCATGTCCGGCAAATAGAACCAAATCAACAGCACTGGTTATTTTGGAAAATTCAAATTTTTTTTCTTTTTTTACTGTCAATATTCAAAGAACATCATGCTGGATAATTTTGACAAAATTCAGTGACAGGCATTTTGTATCTTCAATGAACAATTTACTAAAGGCCTATTTATTTGGTTATTCTAAGAACTATTCTCAATATGAATATTTTCAAGCAGACTTAATAGTATTGATAAGCACATGTCCATGCTGTTGACATTTATACATATTCAAACAACGTATTGGAAAAATATTTTTGATAAATATTCAGTCCACCCACCATATTACAAGAATTGACATAGGTTTGAATCCTCCTCAATGTAAGAAAAATTCTGAGGGTTTAGGAAATCAAAATACTGTAAAAAGTTGTCAAGTTGCATTAAATAGCCCACTTTAAAAATGAACAAGACAAGTAAATTAAAAAGCACTTATTATTTCAAGTATGTAATGGCCAATTTTTGAAGGTAAAGTCATTGATATTCAAGAAACATGTGAGTGTTGTCTGAAGATTAAAAAACACACCATTCAGAAATTGTAATTTTGATATCAAATGTCATTTTCTACTTATATAAGATTATTTGAGGTTTTTGTTTTGGTAATTCTACAATTGTAATAACTGTAACAAAGTGTCTGTGAAAAATTAAACCAGTCAAAAATATAATGCGCAACTTCATATGAAATTGAACTAAAGGCCAAAGAAAGCACAAACTTCCATATTTTGACACAGGATATAATTTTTTGAACCAGATATATAACGTATCATTTAATACAGTAGAAGGTTTTTAAAGATCTATTAATCTGAGTTGTGGTGATCATTAACATACCTGGATAAACATAACTGCCTGAAGTATCAATTCGCTTTGATGGTGGATTATCAGCTTGTGATACAAACTGAATAGCTTTAAATAAATCATTGGCATTATCGAGTTGCATGTTTACTTCCCAATAATTCCAATACACAGATTACTGAACAGTTAAATTTGCCAATGGAATAAAAATAATCTGATCTTTCTTTTTGTTGTTAGAAAATGATATGTTTGTCTTTCTTTTATTGTTAATGTTTCTTTGATCTCAAACAAATCGTACTAAAGTGATGTGAATCTTGATTAGGTCGATTTGGGTAATCGCTTTGGCA
This sequence comes from Lottia gigantea, assembly GCF_000327385.1. Classification (NCBI taxonomy): domain Eukaryota; kingdom Metazoa; phylum Mollusca; class Gastropoda; family Lottiidae; genus Lottia; species Lottia gigantea. The sequence continues at coordinate 2,076,501 of NW_008707225.1, read as the reverse complement.
AATCGCTAAAATAAATGTGTATTGTAGGCAAATCGTTGAAGGTGATTCGCTTATATAAATGCACACTTTGATCTGTGTCGATATGATTAACGCCTCTAGAATCTACCAGTGATGCCTAGTAAATTTTTCTTGATTATGATTTACTTTACTTATCACTGGTCATGGAAATTCCCTTCGTAAGACTATAAAATGTAGTGCCATAGTTTTGTTTTTTTCCTTTTCCTTTTTTTTTTTACTCTTGAACTTGAAAGATGTCATCTCAATATTCAGTGTATTCATAGCAATTATAAAATAGATGTAAATTATTTTATATTAAATGTTGATCATCCTGAATTTAACATTGAAAGAGTTACAAAGATAATAAAATAATATTGATTCACTAGAGAATATAAACGTTTACAGTCACACATTATTATAGGTTAAATTATTTATTTAATTGATTATTAATATCAGGTTGATCAAATATATATAATTAGTACCTATACTAATAAACTACCGATATTTAAACAAATAAATGACCAGATCACTGATTATTTTACTAGTCTAATCAAAGAAAATATACAAAGACTATATAATGAATTTATCATGTACTATCATTGAAGATAGTAGTAAATAGGTATTGGTACTATTAGTGATAACTAGTACCAGCGTGTATACTTGTTGTTTATATTGCCATTTATTTCATTCATAGAAATCTTCTTATTGTAGTCAGATAATAGTAATAGTATCTCATTAACTTGGTACCATGGTCCATTGAAGAACCACTTGCTCAAAATTCCACTTGATGTTATTGATCCTTGTGTACACTAAACAAAACCTTATTACTATTATAAACCCACAGCATAATAGTTAGGAATACACATGAGAAATTAAATAAATTTTTGAAATAAAACACTAAAATAAGGTTCTAGTATTAAAACCATGGTGGCTTGGTGAGTGAAACACTTGTTTCTTACCTGAGGTTGAGAAAACTCCTTCTGATTTTTCAACCGGGTTTCCCCATCAGTAAATTAGGTCAAAGGGGCTGATATGGAAATAGCATCTAGTTGTTTGGATGGGACAATGAACTGAGGCCCAGTGTGCTACTGTAAATAATCCTCAAACATTTGGAATTTGAAAAAAGAAAGCTTATTCCGCTGCACACTGCATATAGAGTTGCCCATCTTCATTTGCCTAATTGGGTGCAGAAGAGTACAATGTAAAACCCATTCATTTCATTTAAAACTACTTGACTAATTAATGGAAATTTAGCTGACATTAATGGAATAAGATTTGTAGGTTTTAAATAAACTTTAAATAGGATATTCAGGCATTCAATAATATTGAAAATAAAATTTGCTGGAGCTCTATTGAAATTAGATTGTTATAAATTCATTGTAATAAAGTATTAAAGTAAAATTTTGACAGTTTTCAATACAATTTGTTACCTTGAACAATATCAGAAATAAATTAGTTAGCATTGTACAATAGCAAATTGATATTTTAAAGTATTTGAGATATATTTACTAGTATTGATATCAAGTTTGTCTATATTGGTAATGTTGTAATGAAATTGGTTAAGATGAATATTATAAGTATGGAGAACATGTATTAAGTCTAGTTCAACAACATATATAAAATAACTTCAAGAAGGTAACAAATAGTTGTAAATTACATATAAATAATGTAATATAAGTCATATTGGATTAAAGTTTTAATCTAATCTCTATCTGATATAATATAATTTATAACATGTGTATTAGTAGGTCGATTTTGGTTGATACATGCAATATAACATGTTCAATATGGCACTTCAGATATATAGCATTTTGAAATTATATGACATCATATGATTGAAATTCTATCTTGTACTCAAAAAGTTATTAATATGACCCTTGACAAAGATAAGCATATGATTCATATTTTTAACTGTAGCAAGACACCAGGCAATTCAATTACATAATGGACAAAAATTTGCAGACATACATAGTAATATCACACCTATATTATTATTCTTCAAAAAATTAAATAACTCATTGCTAATGTTGCATATTGATGGAAAGTAATTAAATTCATCAAAAAATCACAAAGGATTTGTCTTGCACAGTTGACAAATCTCATTAATCATCTTGCTTTATGCCTACTATTAGTATAATGGTTTTCCCAAATTCCCTTTTCCATCTTTTTATGAAACAAAGATCAATTTCTCATTTGATTTGTGATAATGGTTGAAACCTGACATTGGGTTATTTTTCAGAGTTGTTGCATCAGAATTTTTCTTACATGAGGATTATTTGAACCCATGGCACTTTAATAATATTAAACTAACTTGTGTTTTATTATGATTGTAGATATTTCAAGATCTGGGAACTGATGTTATACAGTCAGCTGTGGAAGGTTATAATGCCTGTTTATTTGCCTATGGTCAAACCAGTACTGGAAAAACTTATACTATGACAGGCACAGAGGTAGTACATTTTTGAATTGATACTTATATTTCATGATGCATATAAAAGATGTATAAGAGAAATCCTCAGTTGGTACTGACACCATTTTGCCTTGAAAAAGATATTTTCCATGGCCCCATTTGAACAATCAGCCATACGTTAGATATGAGTTGCATCTCTGATATAATTATTTTGAGATTTTAATTAACCTTAAGAATTTGAACAAAATTTTGTTTTTTTCTTCTAGGATGAAGTTGGTTTGATTCCCAGAATATGTGAGGTATGTTTCATGTTCATAATATTGTCCATCAACTTAAGAGAGAAAAATTCATTTTTTTTGAAAAAATCAATATAATTTTGATATTATAGTTTGAAAATTTCAGCTACCATAACTATAACTATAACTAACACTAAACAGAGGATTGTTAATTCTAATAGATGGTTTAATAATAACTCAATAAGTATCTTGAGGCAATTTAAGTTTTTATTTCACTTATCATTTGATAGTTCTTACTATGATTATTTCAATAGTCAATAAGTTTATATTTAATAGGTCTTATATATGTCAATATGTCATGATATAACAATATATTGAATTGATTTGTTTAAAGGGACAGGTTTGCTATCGGTTCGACCAATCGTACATTAGTCTCAGTAACAGGAATTTTTTGGATGAGCTAATCAGTGTTCACAGCTCACTGTCAAAAACCAAATCAATCCCCGAAAATGACAAACATGGCCCTTTAACTATTTGTAATATATTAGTTCTATTCCGTACTATGCAAGGCTTAGAAATATGTTTAATAGAATCTTGGCAGTGATCTCAAAATCTGCAAAACACCTGAATTTTAACAAAATATGGCATCTGCAGTATATTGGTATTTTTTAGTACAATGAATTTGGTCTTCAAATTGGTTTTTATTAAATTTGTCTGTACCTAATGTAACTTCCTGCATGTTTGAATCATTTTAATTATAATTAGAATTGGAGTAGATATATTGGTAAATTTTTATTTCAAATTAGATTTATATTATATTTACAATGATATATTTATGCCAGATTATCTCATTGATTTTTTAAGAGCATTATTCAGAAAAATAATGAATAATTTGAAAATAAAAAGTACTAATTTGATTATTATTTAATCATGATTGATTAAGTTCAATCAAAGTTCAATCAAATAGATTTATTGATAGGTCAAATCATGGAGTATTTTAGTTTCAAAGTTCCTGATTGTGTTAAGATTTCTGTCAAGATCAATTACAAAAATTCTTTTCACTCAATAATTCTTTTTATGTTTAGAATTTTTGGACATGATTTCTCCATTATATTAGGAATGAACTCTTATTACATATAACATTTCTTAGATGTTTCAGATCAATTTTACACAAGAAATCTCATTCAGTTTATTAATAAAATTAATTGCATGCTATTGTTCCTTAATTACTGGCTATAATCAGTAAATTATGTCATGGAAATAATTTAAAGATGAATTTCAACATCTTTAACATACATTTATAGGTTATACCATTGATTTTCATGTTTATGCTAAGCTAATATCAAATTCTAAAAGGGGGATATTGGTAATAAAATGAAAATTATTGGGTCTAGGAAAATGTAAGAATTTGCTGTTTGCGAAATCTTATTAGACAGACCCAAAATATTGATAACAAACTGGTTTATATTTTAGGGTCTATTTAGCCATGTTGAAGCATGTGAAGATGAACAAACCACATTTAAAATAGAAATAAGGTAAGATAATATACATTGTAAATTGTTAGATCAGTGTTTATGCCAAGAAATGGATTCAGGTCAACCTTATAACAAACAGAATCTGGGAATTTCAATGACTTCTAGTAACTGGTTGAATCTTGTAGAAACTGATCAATTGCTGGATGCATTTCATCTTCTACTTTCTAACAAAGACTAGATCTGGTTGTTGACCATCAAATTGATCACAGTTGAATGGCCTGTTAATTTGTCTAAATTTAAATGTTTAGTAAATAAGTTTTAAACCTGCAGGTAAAGAAAATAGTAAGATTTACCACACCTTTAAACAATTGATTCTAAGATACATGAGAAAAAAATACAACTTGAACATTCCTATTGAATTGTGCTTATTTATGGAATATGTTGAGAAAATTCCTGCTATAATCAGGTTGTAGTAAATATAAGAAATCTATAAAACTGGTATAGACTCATTGATTATGTAATAAAGAACACTATTAATAATCAGTTAAATGTCTGGAATTAGGGGAATTTTCTTAAGAAATAGAATAAAAATGTTGAGCTTGTTGATATATTTTTTGAAATCTGTATGGTGACAGATGAAAAAAAAAACCATGTATCATTCTTTTATCTGAAATCTTTACTACATTACATATCATTCCCCTAATTCAATCACTGTATGTATTGGCTAGTGATTTTAAATATCAGTTTCATTTGTTGCCTATATTTAAATCAACAACTTTAGGTTGTTTCACAAAAATTCTATAAAGTATCATTTAATGGATACACTATTTAACAAACCCTGTGTTTGAAACATTCCATCTTCCTCCATTGTTTCCAATTGAGAAATAAAACCCTGTCAATGATGCAAATGGATGGGATTACTCTGGGAAACAAGAATTAGATACTACTACTGTTAAAAGTCCTTGAAAATTGGAAATGGAAAAGATAGTTTAATGCTACAGTTCATGGAAATTTTCTGGTTTTTTTTAGCACACTACTTTTAGTTATTCCAATTTTAATCTGTTTCTATTTACTTATATTGTAGTTATTTAGAAATTTACAATGAAAGAGTAAGAGATTTATTAAAACCTGGTTTTACCAATGAAAAATATACATTAAAAGTTAGGGAACATCCAAAAGATGGCCCTTATGTACAAGGTAAGAGAATAAATATAATGGTTAAGATCCAGTTGTTTCATATATATTTCAAATAAATCTATAAGTAATGCATAGATTCCAATTTTGTACTTTTATCAGTATTTTGTTTTTTTAGATTTAGAAGATATCTTTCAAGGTCACAATAGTTATTTACATATAATTAGCTACTCTGCAAGTTTTCAAAATACCAATGCAATATATTTTATTGATAAATTGATATCAATGTAATACCCTTTGTATTTTGTTTGATTTTAGATTTATCATCACATACTGTTAAGAATTATAGTGAAATATTTAATTTATTGGATACTGGCAATGAAAATAGGTAAGTGTCTTCATATTTTTTCAAAATTTAAGTTAAAAATGTAAGGTACCCCATTTAAAGGATGTCAAGTTTTCAAACGTAAGGGGGTGCCAGAAGAGTGAGTTTGAAATTTTGATAAAATTTGAAATTCCTTTTTTTTTCAGAACCACAGCAACAACTCATATGCATGAACACAGTAGTCGTAGTCATGCTATAGTTACCTTACTTTTTACTCAGGTTGGTCTTCATTTTTTGCTAATTTATTGGCTCATTAGATTCAATTTATGATATAAATATACATTATTAATTGATACAAATAACAAATGGTGAAATTCCAAAATTATATAAATGTTTTTTATTGAAATGATTTGTCCAAGACTCAATTTGATCTTAGGTGATAATCTTGCTCCAAACTTTACAAAATCTGTTGTTTTATATATTGTATCATTGATATATTTACACACAGGCTTTACTTGAAGATGATCTACCTCGTGAAATTATCAGTAAAGTTCATCTGGTAGATTTAGCTGGCAGGTAACAAATTTCATTCTCTGTTACATATTTGATGATTAAAGGTCATATTTAAATTATAAAATTTTTCAAAAAGTGGGAATGTTATTGATACCAACTGATCATGAATTATTTTCAATCATGACTTACAAATTTTTCTTAACCCTTGACCAAGATCTATTAGTCTCTTGGGTGTGTATAGGGATCAGAATATGATTCACAACTATTATTATTTGACTTATTGACTATTAGTATAAACATATATACTGAGAAGAAAGAATACTAAACATATGGTATTTGACCTCTGATCTTTTTTATTTGTCAACACATTCATTGACATTGAGTCTACTTTCATTTTGGTTTCTAGTTTTGAAGGGTTGACTATATATCATAGTGTGTTAACAATAACAATAGGCCTATAGTAAAAGTAACAATTAGTAATTGTTCTGTAACTCATTGTTCGATATGTACACCGTAGTTTCCTATATATTACCATTTTACAACCAGTATTTACAAATATTCTTAAAGATTATTAGAATGAAAATATTTAAAATATGACAACTTCACTCCTGGTCTATTGTTGCCAAAATATTCATTACAATAACTATAAGTTGGACTGGAATGCTCAGAAAAGAGCTAGTCACTTACCGGTAATTTCTTATGCACAAAAAAGCATTGTCCCGGCTAGTTTGTGGGAATTTGAACTCTCAGCACCTAGGTCCTTAAGGGCCACCTAACAGATCTCAAACTTCAATTATTGTTCCTTTCCATTGGCATGTGTATCATTGACATGTGTAATTGTTCATTGACATGATTTGAGATGTGTATAATAGCCAATTAACTGTATTATTTCAGTGAAAGAGCTGATACCACATCCACATTAAATTATAAAAGTAGATTAAAGGAGGGGGCCAATATAAATAAATCTCTAGTAACACTTGGCAATGTCATCAAATCATTGGGTAAGATATTTATCAGAATAGAAGGTGTATGCATCTTATCTAGCTTTATGAATACCACATGCCCTCAATTGATAGATTATTCAAATAATAATGTCTTAGATTTCCAAAGGAATAGTCCAGACTGCATGCTCAAAAAATCTGAAATTTGGTCTTAACTTGGAATGTTAATGTGAAAAATATCTCACCTGCAAGAAAATTGGTTGTTTTGAGATAGGTGTTCCTAAATCATTATTCCAAAAAAAACAACCTATAACTTTTACAGCTCATTATGCAGAGGTGAGATTCATTTGTAAATGAAAAGTATCAAATGTTCTGACAATGGTTGTTGAGAGTGTAATCAGTTTGAAGTTTAGTTTTAGTTGTGTTATTATATTTTCTAGCTGAACGTTCCTTGTTATGTTGGACTCAGATGGGTTCAACTCAAAGTTTTACCAGTTCTAATAGTGAGATTGGTAGTCCTAGTACACCTAGAGATCCCAGTTCACCACGACGTCCACAAACATTATTTATACCATATCGTGATTCCGTCCTGACATGGTTACTACGTGATAGTTTAGGTGGAAATTCTAAAACTATTATGATATCAAGTAAGTGTCACTTTAATTTGGAATTATTATCAGAAAGATATTATTATGCACTGGAATATATTTTATTGTGTATATCAATATATCACAGTCAAATGAGTGTCAATATTTATCAATTTACATAGATACCTGTTCAGATAGAGGAAACTACTGTAGTATTAAAGTTTTGTAGTATTAAAAATTGAACCAAACTTTGACATAGTGAAAAATGCATTTCTATTTTCATACCCATTGTTTCATAACCTGTGATCTTTATCAGAAACACATGTCCATAATTTTTCATCACATTTTTTTAAAATAATATTTGTTTTTTTTTTATTACAGCTATAACCCCTGCTAGTCAATATTATAATGAAACATTAAGTACATTGAGATATGCTCAAAGAGCTAAAAATATTGTAAATAAACCTACTATTAACGAGGTATGTATTGAGTGTTTGTTTAATTACTATCTCAGACACATTATATCTCTATAATATTTATCTATGATGGTTCTACCATCTTTAATTGATGTCAGAGATGGTTAGATGTTGACTACCTGAGCATTATATTACTTTATTTATCCAAATTCCCTGTAAGTAAAAGTAACAATTACAAGGAAACAACATTTTCATACATGAAAAAAAAGATATGATTAGGAAAGCTAAACCCTTTATATTTCAATGTTCATAAATCAATGTTTCAGGACACAAATGTGGCTTTGATAAGAACTTTACAAGAAGAAATCAAAAGATTACGACAAGAATTAGCTAATGCACAGTTGGTAAGTTTTATAATCTTACTAGAATTCATAGTGATTGTTTTTGTTAGAATTACATAATACATTTTGAAATATATATTTGCTTGTTTAAATAATATTGATGCTTGATTGATGATTGGCTTTTACTTCTGAAATAGACCTTCTATAATGATAACAATTTTACAAAATCAAAGACTGTAGATTTTATAGCATATAACATATAACATAGGGAATTTTGTCATGTAGAAGTGATATTATGTTCACATTCTGTCACTTGAACCTTTTCACGTGCTGCATGATTACTAATAACCATTTTCAGAGTAGTCTTATAGTAGCATGTTTTTAGTATAACAACATTATTTCAGCATGGTAGTATAGGTGATTTATTTTATTTAATACCAGAGGGACGTAATAATATGAGTCATTCTAGTTCTGAGAGTGATCTACAGGTACTGATCTAATTTATTGTACTAGTCTACCCTTAGTCTACTAACCCTTTTTTGTTATTCTAATTCCATTATATAGAATAAGTCATTTGTTATAGATTTATTATATGATTTATGGAAAATTTGGAAATAAATAAATCTTCTCTTGAAGCAATGAAAGCATTTGTGGAAAATTGTTTTCCTTCAAATGGTATGCAGAATATTAAAAAAAAGTAGCTTAGGTGTCAGCAGACATTAACTTGTCATCTACTTTGCAGCCATTTACACTTACCAAGCCCATCTCCAAAGATTACAATAGATATAACAGCAAATTTCTATGATCTGATGGCTCTATTCAAATATGTCTCAAAGATGATTGGATGCTAAATCAAATCAAAAATAGATTTAATTTACCAAGAATATATAATAAATATATTTTAGGCTGGGTTACATGTTACTATGAGAGATCAAGGTACAGTTGTAGAGAGATTACAAGAGAAAGAAAACATGGTGAGTCAATTCATCCACAGAATGTTTTGATGTGTTTTCACTGTATAATATACACATCTGTAGTTTCTATACTTGCAGAAAACTTTACAGATTATGATGTCACTATTGCAAATGCAAGATAAGTTGCCCTGATACACATACAATGCTCAAAACTACTTAAAATGTTTTTAATCCCAAAGTACTGAATTATTGAAATATGCAGTATTTGTGTGTTGTCTATGATTTATTTATTAATTTTCATGATTTTCAGGCTAAAAAGTTAACACAGAATTGGAAAGATAAATGGAGTAATCCGTTTCAAGAAGGGGGTTTTGATTATCATGAATTACGCCGTGCTAGTTCTCATGGTATTCTCTTAGACTCTCAGATATTAGTGCCACATTTAGTTGGTTTAGATGAAGATATTCTGAGTTCTGGTGTAGTTATATACAGATTAGATGTAAGTTATTCATAATTTAGATGTTATCAGATGAAAAGTTACTAGTTTAAATATTAAATGCATATTCAACAGTAGTGAAATATATTAACAGAAGTAAATGTTTTAGTTGAAAGAAGCATCTGCATATCTAAAATTTAGATTCTAAATTCACTGTTTGGTAGGAGAGCAAAATTTTGACATAACCAAATTTTTGTTTTCATTAAATGGGTATCATTTCATTGATAATTTCCAGACAATTGGAATATTCTTGCCAGGTATTCTGGAAACTATCTCATATTACAGTGTTTCTAGGATATTTTAGTGGTAAGATAGTTTCGAGAATACATAACCTGGAAATCATTAGTAGGAATAAGAACAAGAAATGATGAACCGTCATCTCTGATTTCAGGCTGGCAGACTATATATTGGTACTATAGATGCAGATTCACCTCGGGATATAGGTTAGTATGCTAGAAATTCTTATAAATTTCCTTACTCTTCATTGAAATTACGTTTAGTTTGAAACAAAAATTTTTGATTTTACCAACTTTCTTTTATGAACTTTCTATGTTAGTTCCAATGACCTTTTAATAGAAGTATTATTTTTACCTGTATATATATTATTTTTATATAGAATTAAGTGGAGATGGTATAGAAAAAGAACATTGTTTTATTGAGAATGATAATGGTGATGTTATTATTTATCCAAATCCTGGATGTTTATGTAAGATAAATAATATAGAAATATCTCAACCTTCACCATTAAGCCAAGGTAAGTAATTCTTTGAATCTTAAATTATAAAACATTGCCAACAGGATTTATAATATTAAACCAGTTTGTTATTTATTGCCGATTGTTTTATCATCTGCAAGATGGTCAGCATCCAATCAGCGGAAAATGACAGAAATTACGGCATCATTTGAAACTTTAATATCTTTGTAGGTGATGTATTAATATTAGGCACCAACACTACATTTAGATTTAATAATCCAGCAGAAGCAGCCAAACTTCGGGAACATCGAAATGTAAGTTAAAATATTCAAATTTTCAGATTTGTTTTATTTTGCATGTTTTAACATTTTTTTTGTTGTCCTTTAAAAACAAAATTTAGATCTTATTTTTTTGGCTTGTTTGATGAGTGAGTCTGCAAATCAATGTGCCATTCTTCTATGCACTCCACAAAAGGCATTATTTTTGCTCTGTACACTGGTAATTATTTTTCCTAATGCTTTGTAGATGCATGTATTATTTATTATTTGCACCATTTTTTTTTCCTTCAGAAACAAACTAAAAGAGTGAGTTTTTGTGTTTTAGAATTGTTTTAGAATTGCATGCTATTTTACATAGAATGGACTTTAATTTTTTAATATGTTTTTTCTCATGTAAACTTGATTCATTAATAATATAATCACAATACACAAATCACCTTTTGAAATTAGTCTGATTTTTCAACCTCTGATAAAAAATTTTGACAGTTTTAGGCTTGTTTTAAGTAAAGGAACTTTATGAATGATTTATTCAGGATTTGATGGTGTATAAATTGTGTGGATGAAAATAAATAATTTTGCAGTTCAATTTCAATTGCCATAAATGTCACATTTCAGGTTCCTTCAAACTTTTTAAATAGAAGTAGCTTCTTAATTCCAATCATTTTGAGTAGAGCACTAGTAAGAATGAGAAATTTTAAGACTACTTTAGAACGAACTACATTTAATTACTACCATTACCTCCATTGTTGTCAAATTAAAGGCCTTTTGGTTTAAGGCTGTCATGACACTTTTCATTGTTTCTTTGGGCTTCAGGCAATTATCTTTAGGTACAAGGCTTAGCTATCCCTTACTTGCCATATACCAATATATTATTTAATTAGGCTTGTGGATTCATATTTTAATCTTTGGAGATTCTCTCTGTCTCAGATGGTATCTCTTTTATTATATATTTTGTCGTTGCCCCAGTCAGTCTGTCCACAATTTACTTGTGAACACAATAGTTTTTTCTGATTTAAATGAAATTTGGTGTGATTATTTATATTGATGAGATCTTGAACAAGTTTAAATTGTATGATCGTTTGATGAATAATATTTGAGTTATTCCCTTGACCTAGGAAAAAGTGTCAAAATTTATTTGTGTACAAAATAGCGACTACAGTTTTCATCCGATTTGAATGATGATTTGTGTGATCATTTATAATAATGAGAACTTGGACAAGTTGGAATTTGGCTATCTTTCGATCAACGGTTTTTTAGTTATTACCCTTGACTAAGGAAAAAACGTGTCAAAATTTGTTTGTGAACACAATAGAGACTACAGTTTTTATCTGATTTAAATGAAATTTGGTGCGATCATTTATGATAAGATCATAGACAAGGTTGAATTTAACAATTTTTTGATCAATGGAATTTGAGTTATTGCCCTTGACTTGTTGGCTTGTGAATGTGATAGAGGTGACAGCATATGTCAGAATTATATTATATAATGTGTTTTTGATTAAATCAACAATATCTTGCACAAATTAGACTTTGGTATGATTTGACACAAATTGGTGACCGCCAATGATATACTGAAAATGTATCAGGAAAGTGGGCGTATCTTGTGAGGCAACCACTTGTTGTAAATTTTGTACATATTGAATATGAAGTACTTAAATCATTTATGCCAAGTCAAATAAAAAAAAAAAATTCAAATATTTTGGAGAATAAAGGGGGATAACTCATTTTTCTATGAATTCTACATTCAACTTTGGAGTACATTTTAACCCATACACTTATTTATATCATTTCAATTAAAGTTCTTTAATATTTGTTTTCTAGAGTTTGCGTGATGAAAATACATCAACACCAACAAAAGATTTTTTAACAGTACCGGTACCAATGATTAATAGACATTCAACACAACCTTTTACTATGTTTAATCCCAGGTAAAATTACCATTTATTACATTAACATTGGAATGGTGCATCTTGATTCCTTGATTAATTGATTGTATATCAAATTTATGAATGAAAAATTGATGAATTTAAAATTATATTAATTGAAGGAATAAGATATTTAATGATTGCAGCTTGCATGTAATGAACTTGTTGAAATTGGTGTATTGTCTATGAGCTTTTAAAAAAATAGTCATATTGTAACCCATATATTTGGCATCAAATGAAATTTTAAGCATATATTGTTACTGAAAAATATTAACTGAGGTATGTGGTGATTTTAATATCCACTACCCAAATTCATTCATATTGTTAATATGATGATAAAAAAATGATTTAACATATCCTTCATGGATATGGCAGTATTATGATTCATTTTTTTAAAATATCATTTTATCTTACCAACTTCAATGTTTAACATGCTTTGGTGGTTTGTTTATTGAAATATATAATATTTGGATATTGGAGACTTTTACAAATTTAATTGCTTTCTGTCATGAATATTTAAAATTTTTTCTATATATTCTAATTTTGTTGAATTTTGGAGATGGGTTGTTGTGTGTTTTAACTAATTATTAATTATTTCAACTAATCCTCTATTTCTGTGCAGACTGGAATCTGCGGAATTTTGGTGAGTTTTGTTTGGGGAACTAATTCTAGAAATGCTTTTTTTATAATTCCATTTTCATTATTGCTCAATTATCATAAAATAACTCATAGAAATTTTAATTTAGTTGTGGTAGATTTGATTTAATCAGAATATTATGAATATTTTTTGGAAAAGAAATACAATTTACACTGCTAGTCATAGAGTCTTATTTCCATTGTTTTTAATCTTTTAGATTATTTATACTAATTGGTTAGTTAGTTAACAGAAAATAGAACTTTACTGGGTCACCTTAAACTTACAGGGATTTTAAAGAGGTTTTCTAAAAAAAAAAGTGTGCATAGGGACACCATTCCTTTTCAATCAGATGCTAGTGGTTCTTGTAATTCCACTTAAACTGTGTGTTTTATGACATCACTATCATAAAGGCCCTTATATATCAGAAGCATTTGTGATAGTGATGTCCTTAAACACTTACTTAAACACTTACTTTTAGTGGAGCCATTTTAGTGAAAATTGGAATGGTGCAAATAGATGATATCAGTGCCCTGACACACACAAAATTTTGAAAACCTTTTTACAAGTCCTTTAAGAAATATTTTATTTGACAAGACAGCAGTGTGAATTGTTCTATACTATAAGTATGAAGTCAATCAAAATCAAAGTAAGGAGAAATGCTTGTTGCTTGAGTTTAGAAGAGATTTAATATAATGGTATAAAATGCACAAAGATTTGAATTGAGCAATTGTTTATTAATTTTAATCAAACATGTAGAATCATCAGACAAAATAATTCTAAATTTTCTTGGTGTTTGTGTGATTTTTCCCTTTTTTCCTTGTAGGCAGACATTTTTGGGCTTTTAGTTTTCTTTTTGTCTTTTTTGATTGGTTTGAATTATGTATTGACATTTTTTAAATTCTTAATCATTATGAAAATTGTGCATTTGTCCATTTTGCAAACATGATTTCCTTGCTGAGCATTTTGAATAAGATTTTTTTGTTTGCTGTTCTGTGACTATTCTTTTTCTTTTGCATGTCTTATCTTTGTCAATTTGTAATTTGTGTTGATATTGTTGGCAAAATGTATTTGAAAATGTTTGTGAAAAATTAAGAAAAATTGTTTCATTTGCAGTGTTGAATTGAATAATAAATACCCTAAAGAAGTTGATAGAATTGAACAAGCAAGGTTTGTATTGTTATTTCTAATTCCTTATCTAAAGCATGTAATTATTAACCATCTTCATGACTGTTGTTAATAGCTGATGTATAAAGGATGTTTCTCTTTAAACTTATGAAAATATCATAATCTATATTATTATTCCTAGTAAGCCTTGTGTTTCAGTAATAATCACTACCTAAATTCCATAATTTCTGTAGCCTTTGTAATATTTTTCTTCTGGAAAAAAGAAAATTCCCAGCACTGTTATAAACAAGATAAGGTTTTCAAAAGCAAGATTGAAAAAATATGTTTAAAAATTTAAAACGTCATTGATTATATTTATATTGTTAAAATTAATTTGACAAAAGAGATTTTTTAGTTAGATGTACATATGATGTCATAGACTAAAAATTCATGGAATAAAACTCATATTACCCATGCATCTGCTTCTTGGAATTAATCAGAGTTATGTCTAAGCAGTGAATATATCATTTAATCATGGCTTTAATATAAGTTCAATAACAAATATTGGTATTTTAATAAGAAAGACCTGAAATTTGATTAGCATGAGGTCATTTCCACATGGCGTCATTTCGGTGTTCGCATATTCTTCAATTTAAAGTCATAATTAAAAGTCATAATGAGACCATAATGAGAAGATTAAGTAAAAATGAATATTTTTGATGGTAACAAGCAGATATCACTGAAGATTTTATTTAATGAAACTAACTGCCTAAATCTCATAGCTTTTGAACCCCATGCCTTAGAAAAAGGCACCACAAATTGTCAATTCTCTGAAAAAATATTTGGTAGTTAAAGGGTTAAGTTGATTGACCTTCAGTGTAGGTGGAGTATAGAAAGAAATAATTAATTAACATGGTGGGTATATTATTGTAGAATAATATGAAATATTTACCTATTGACACCCCAAACCAGTTTATTATTAAAGATCATATTACAGTGTTTTATCATGTCTTTATATTGTTTAAATAACTCAACCATATATAATTAAATATGTAGAAATAGGACCCAGTATTTCAGGCCACTCTTAGTTAAAACAAATGTACATTGACATGTATAATAAATACTTTCCTTTCCAAAATAAGCCCTTAATAATTAAACTAAACTGTGTAAGAATTTTTGTCTTGTTACAAAATAGAAACATTCTTCTTTAAATAATACTGACTTCTTGTTTTTTCTTTTTAAATACTTAACAAGTGTAAGAATAAGTTTTTTTTTAGAATATCATTTTTATAAATAAATAAAAATGTTAGGATTAATCAAACAATCTGCATTGATTTTAATATTATTAATTTATGTAATTTTCAAATACTTTATACATTAATCTAAGTTTTATTTTGAATTGGCCTAATTATTAGGAATATTCTTTGA
Source organism: Lottia gigantea (assembly GCF_000327385.1). NCBI lineage: Eukaryota > Metazoa > Mollusca > Gastropoda > Lottiidae > Lottia > Lottia gigantea. The sequence continues at coordinate 2,060,650 of NW_008707225.1, read as the reverse complement.
AATATTGGGTAGTATATGAGGTATCAGAGTGAACAGTTCTGTGAGATATTTATTTGATATGTAATAGATATGCTATATTGGTGCAGTCATATGATTAGTCAGATTTAAAATTTGTCAATAATTATTTACATAACAATTGAAAATTGACAATCAGAATTCAATAGGAAAATAGGTACCATATGTTTACTGGTTACTATAATTCTAAAATTATAGTTAATTCACTATAGTATAACTAAATTGTGATTTAACTCATATAAGATTACTCAACTGGTCGCTGTGACAATCTCATATTAAAGGTATATATTTATTATTTATGGAGATAAATTCTATATGTAGTTTCAGAGGTAAGGAAGTAATTTCATAAGCGTTTTCCTGATAATTTATAATATAGAGAATTCAAAATCTAATGATATTTCATAAGAAGTGCTAAAGGGAAGCTATCGCTAAAATCTTTGTCTTTAGTTAAATCAAAAATTTCAATTAATCTGATCATGATCTTAAACACCTGAATGTTGTCTATCTGTTTATATGGACTTGTATTAATAAAGTTTCTAAGACAAATATCTTAATAAGATAATATTAATATTATAATAAGATTATAGAAAGTATATTGGCAAGGACCTAATCCTTAATCCTTGTCAGTAATACATGTTAATCTTGTTTGTTAGACTGTGTATGGTTTTAATTCATTAGTGCAACTCATATTTCGTCTGAAGAACATTAGGAGTGGTTTTATTTCGAATTTGGTTGGAATTTTATATCTTTTTCTTCAATTACAAGAGGATTCAGTGATGTTTAAACATTTTTTTGGTTACTTTATATATTTTCTTTGCTCTTCATGTTATGTTTTTAAAAAAGATTTATTTATATTTTGGTGTTGAGTTGGTGTAGTTTTAATTATTTATCATTTCTGTACTTTCAGTCAAGAATTAGATAAATTACGTGGAGAACTTCGTGAAAGAGAAGAGAAAATACAAGCTCAAGAAGAAGAATTGACTTGTAAACATCAGAAAACTAAACATGAGTTGGAAGAAGAGAAGAAGAAATTAGCTGAAGCAGTTAAAGAATATCAGAGAAAGAAATCAAAAGTTGAAGAATTAGAAAAAGAAAATATAAAATTACTAGCTGAAGATCAAAAATGTAAGTATAGAAATTTATTGTGACCAATTTTTTTTCATCAAATTGTTTTGTGTGATATTGGTTATGTGACATAAGATTAAAGCATTGGAACAAGCTAACCCTATTGCTAAATGTGACTTGTGTTGCTACCAGATGATGTATATCATCCAAGTAGATAGGATAGGTCATTTCATTAAGGAAATAATGTTAATTGAATTATTTGTATATATTGCACATGTAAATATAGATTTGAATTTCAGATTTACGGAAATTAGAGAAAGAGGCAGACCAAATACAGAAATCCAAAGACAAGGATACTTCTATAATTACTGATATTATACCAGAGGATCCATCTGCAATTAGACAACGAAAAAGATCTGTAGAAGGCAGACTAAAAGACATTGCACAGCAAGAACTTGTCCATAAAGTGTCATCAATTGTGAAAGCCAGATCACTTGCTCTTCAAGAAGAACTTTTAGAAGAGGAAGAAGAATCAATCCAAGTACATCAACAAAGAGTTCGATCTCAAGAGCAAACTATTAAAGTTCTTGATAAATCATTGCATGAAGAAATTAAATTGAGAAAGAAAGAAGTTGGAAAACTGGAAGCACAAGAAGACCAAATTAAAGCTTATATTCAAGAAAATAAAGATCTGATAAAAGTAGCTATGGATAAACCAAATCCTATTCGTAGTGGTGTTAGTGAACTAGATTTACATTCTAAGAGTACTGGTAATAAACAGACCATCAGTCCTTTGTCTCATACTAAATTTTCACGTTTACGTCATAGTTCTCCTATTAAAGATGTTTCCTCTTCAGAAGTTAGTCTTGAATCTCCTAAAGGTTCTTCAGAAAGTATTCGAAGGAAACAGAAATCACCATCACCACCTAAAAGCATAACATCATCAGCAGAAAATGTGACATCTAGGTTATATAGACAATATGAAGTTAAACATCATGATTTCTTACGGAAAAGTTCTGGCCATAAGTTAAAGAACCAGCCAGTTAGATCCACACCTAAAAGCCGTGTACCTCTGACAACCCCAGCTCCTAAAATTATTCACAGATCTCCAAAGCCAATTATCAATGATCCTCTTAAGATAAAGAAATTTGGAGGCTCTGATTCCAGTCTTGCTAGGCCAGGTTTAGTTCGTTCCAAATCCCTCATCAGACAAATTGCTAGTATGTCAAACCTTGCCAGTGTACCAGAAGCATCTCTTGAGGCTGAATCAGAAGCTGAATCCATGCATTCTGAACCAAACATTCCATTAGCTGTTGCTAAGGTTAGAAGAAGAAATAAACGAACATATCTTGATGAAGAACGATCCCATTCCATGCCTATAGATGGAAATTTTGAACATGCATGGGACCAATATGCTAAGGAACAAGGACTAAAAAATCATGCACATTATTCAGACAGTTCTGAAAGTGAAATTTCAACTTCTAGAAATGAAAAGAGACGTTTGTCCTATCAAGGTGTAGGAATTGGAGGCAATGACCAAGAACACTATTTATCAGAATCAACACAAACAGATCTTGATCTAGATACAAGTGATAGTGATACCAATAATAAGTTATCTGTTTGTGTTGGTGTAAATGAAAATGAATTGTCAGCAACATTGGATGATTCAGTATCAATTCCAGATAGTCTAGATGGTGAGGAACAGATTGTTGAGAAAACTCCAAGGAATGATGCTGATATCAACTTTGAGGACAGCTTTCGATCTGATACAGATTCTAAATATGAGGGATTATGGGCTAAAGACATGTGGATCTCAAACGGTGTAGAAAATTATGTGCTTCTCAGTAACAATGCTAACATGCTTGAAGATTCTATAGAAAGTATTGACACAGTCATAAGACAAAATATTTCAGACCACAATATTAATGAATCTTTGTCTGATTCTGATGAAAATATGAGTGAAGATTCGCTTTGTGACTCTGAAGAACATATGGACTCATTGGAATCTCCGAAAATGGATGAACCTTCAGGGAAGGAGAACTATATGCTTGTTTCAGAAACCAATTATCCACATTCAGAAATAACTTCCACTGTAAGAGGTAGAGTAACTCCTGAATACACTGTATTAAACCCGGACTTTTCCAAAGAAATACCTGTGCCTTATGACATTACTGATTGTGCTAAAAGACAAAAATTAAGTGATTCTGATTCCGAAGATGCAAATTACTCCAAATCATTCTCAGCTAATCCAAAGAAACAGTGTCTTCCTGTACAATACAATACTTCACACAATGATTTACCTTCATATGTAGACTGTGTCAACACCTCGGCATATTCTTCTTCACGTTCATTATCACAACACCAGCCATTCAATGTTTCACCAACATCACCTAACCATCAACTACCACATACAACTCTTCCTCAATCATTGCCATCAATCCAATCTGGTATGGATTCATCATTACCAACTACACCAATCAGAGTTAGGTACAAGGTTAAAAGTAAAGTAACAACATCACCATCAAATCATGCTCTTGAAGATTCAGTTGAAAGACCAGCATCATCTCCAACTGATACTGGTTTGCTAACCATGGATTCCCAATCACTTCCTGCAAATTCTCAGAGCAGAAATATGGAGAGATTAAAAACTCCAGCTAGGCCTGCTGGTACCGCATCAGACACAAAACTTGACAGTGTACCATCTTCACTGTCAAATCCTAATCCTGATGAATCAATTGACTATTCTGCATCATCACCAAATGGTACTGGTTTGCTCAACATGGATTTACATCTTCTTTCAAATTCTCCAAGCAGACATACAGAGAGTCCAACTAAATCTGATGCTTTCAAAATAGAAACAGAGCTTCAGTGCCAAGTCCTTGACTTGTCTACTGAAACATCAACACCATCAGACAATGAAAACATCAGTAATATATTTAACAAACAGCATTCTTTGCTCCATTATCTTCCAACTCAATGTGCTGATGACAGTAATGAAATACAAACTCAAGTCCTGGACATATCCTCTGATAAAAGTGTGTCAGAGAGTGAGCAAGATTCAGCTGTACCTTTATCTGACCATATAAATAAAGAACATCTTATTGACCATCATATTTCATCAGGACCTGTAACATCAAATCCTACTGATAACAACCAAGTCGGCTCTGTCTCAAGGAATGAGGCTATGAAAGATAATCCTGAAATAGTATTTGTTGTGAAGTTAAAAACAAACAAGAATTCCTCCACTGATATGGTTGTTCTTAAGCCTGGAATTGAAGAATCAGTTAAGTCATCAGTCACCAATGAAAGTATTGGCTCAATGGCTAGTTCTGATGTGAATCAAACCTCAGTAGATGATATAATTAATGAACAAACCAAAATGGTACCATTTTTAACAACAGGGACAGTTTACACTCCATTTCTAGAACCAGATGGTGAAGTCAATCATCAACAGATTAGACAAGATGTAATGGACCCTGAAGATGGAACCACTAGTACTGTAGATACATCTTTCCAAGATTCTTTGCCCAAAGATGGTGTAACATTTATAGAAACTGGATTTCAGAAATCTTACCTCAAGTCTAATGTTAAGTTAGATGTAAACACTGGAAGAATTATAAAAGCCAACAATGATGAAATAGAAGAAGGAGCTCTCTCTGATGTGTCTAGAGGAAAGGATAAGAGTAACACTGGAACAGAATACTCTGATGATTCTTTAGCTGATGATGGTGATAATGTTGTTATGAGGTCCACAGCAAGCATGATCAATGATGATCTTAATCAAGTTCCTGATTCATTAAATTCACCCCTTCATAGTTCACTGAGAATCAACATGTCTGGTAACCATGCCCTATCTTCTTCTTTAAGAATGGATCGTCCTGGACTACAACCACTTCCCCACTTTTCTGGAACCGTAGCTCCTGGTGAAGTGTTTGGTAAACAAGATGAAATATCAAGTCAGATGTCTCAAGATTCTATTGGGGAAACTCCACAACTAATTACCGGTGTTAAAGAACCCAGAAACAATTCAGCTAATAGTCATAGCAGGTAAGATTTATACTGAAAATTTATCATGCAATTGCCTTTGTTAAGAAACAATGCAGTGAGAATGATTCTTTCTTTCTTGTCCAAAAAATGATCACACATAGCATATTTTTCAATTTTTTAACATATTTAAATCAAGTACTACACAGTAAAGCATTTAGGTTACAATTCTGGATAGAAGATGTATTACAAATTGTTAACTTTTGCCTTGTTCCCAATGTAGCTTTCCATTCATACATTATCAGCATTTTGAATGACCATTTCTATATTTGTTAGTGATGTGTGAGCTCACTACTGTGATTTTCATTGTGCCCTTTGGTTTTGATTAATGTAGATCATGTATAATTCACATCAAAAATTGTGAAACATTTGAATTAACAGTTCATGAGATATGAAAGGGATAATTTTGTAGACTCTTGCCTTTGGACTTATTTAGAATTTCGGAAGGATTGAGGCCTTTAGAAAATTTTCCCACAATGTCCTTTGATTTATGAAACTGTAGTTTGTCTTTGAAGTGGGACTAGTTAACACTTACTTTCTATTGGATATTTGTTAATAATACTAGCAGATCCTTTGAGATCAATCAAATGCTAGAAGATATCAATATTTTATAGTTCTTATTCTGATCATATAGTTTAATCTAGACTGATTGAAGTTTGGTTATATAGTCAGACTGCAGTCAGGTGTTTGATTAAATAGACTTAGTTATTGATCTATAGAAATTTCTAATCCTTGTAATGTAACTCTATGTAATGCTTATCTGTAAAATAATTGATTTTTATAGTATATAAAATTACCAGGAATGCTGGCCTATGTGTTGATTGCAGTTATTTGACCGAGGTTAAGACCATTAAGATATTTTTTTGTGTCCATTATAAATGGAAGTTTTGTCAGTCTTAGTGTTAAAGGACGTATTGAAATATATATATTGTTTAAAGTTTAATCAATCTCTTAGTTATGAGGTACACAATATCATTTTGTTTTTTTAAATAACAATTTGGAATTCACATAAATAGCCATGTTAAAATGCATAAAAAATTTCTCTTTTTTATGATTTTTTTCTAGGGGGGGTTTTCATGTCCTATCTAAAATAGCTTTAGAAATATGTTGCTGGATTTAAAATAAGAATGAAAATGAAAGTAATTATTGTGTCCTTATCAAGAAGAATTTTCTAAAACAATTATTTTAAAATACTTTCTATGTTAGTGCAATAAAATATTCTTAAGAAAATAGATCAGATAATCTTTGTGACATGTTATTGCTTGTTGTGAATCTTATCTATTGTAGTCATATATAAAGCTATATATATATTGATTGTTTGTAGGTAATATTGACAGTGTTATATACTATAGACTATATTAACCTGTTATAGCTTACCTGTATATTAATATACTCTAGCTTCTTTATACTTATTGTATTTACCTGTAGTTTTATTGTATACCCAGTTTGACATTAGAACTCAATGACTGGCTGTGTAAGGTCTTTCTGTAACTTGAAGGAGGTGTTGCGTCAAAATGGGGATTTCACATCAAAATCATTTCGAAGAGACTAAAGTTCTGGACTACTCTATGTAATGAATGTCATGACATGATTGGATTTCATAGAATAGAATGTTAAAACAGAGAACTTTTGTGTCTCTTAAATAGCAAGCTTAAACACAAGAGGTTGGAAAACAGATTATGTCAATGTAATAATTGATTGTTATATACCGGTTTTTGTTGACAATGTCTCCTTGGAATTAAAGACATTCAGATTAGTCCAGTCTCTTGCTTTTTCGGAAATCCCAAAGAAAAATTTCATTACACAGTGGGATAAGCCAATTATGGAGATTATGGTGATGAGATCAACATGGATTAAGGATATAGATTAATGGAATAAGATAACAGATTATAATAAATCAATAAATGCAATCCTATAATGTGAATGTAATGGTGCTTCAAGTATTAATATATCACTGTACATTGTAACATTATGTTATTAAATACCTGCATTTTTATTACACGTCCGAATATTTCCAATCAAAAACAATGATATTAGTAAAATATGATTACTGTAGCCTTCCTTGTGTACCATGTTGCTAAAATATGGTTAGCTAAAATAGGATTAGGGTGAGTGAATTTTTCTTTATTTTGGCTGCTAGCTCTTATTTCAGGGACATGTCTTGGAAATTTATTTGCTGTAATTGTCTAATCTGGGCCAGTGCCTCAGATCTTTGATTGTGATCAAACATTATTTTCGATAGAGATCTTTACTATTTGTAATTGGTTTTAGTATTTTCAATTCAACTTGTCACCAGATAAAATGTTTCAAGTGGTATCATTTTACATCATATAAAAAAAAATATATAATTAAATGGAGGCAAGGTTTTCAATTTATCAGTCAGTATTGCATTAATCATTTTGAGAAAATAAATTTTATTATCTACTGGTAGCTAATTTACTAGCATTAAAAGTCAAATATTACATTACTCTTGTGAGATAGTTAAATAGATGTAAGATTACTTACTAATAAAAGAGTTCATTTCAACCTTAGAGAAGAATAAATGGTCAATTTAGTCAGAATAGAATATTGTGTTTCTTCCTGAATGATTTTGAATTTTAAGCTGACATGCTGAAACATTTTATAGATAGATATATATAAGTATAAAGGTTTGGCCATGAGACGTCTAATAATCAATACAAGTTATTAAAAGGAATACTACTATGGTAACAACCAGACACTACCGTATCTGTCCAGTGTTAGATCATATAGAAAGCTTTATGTTTCTAAAGTAAAATGTCAATAGTGATATTTGTGTGCAATTAAATTAGTTATTGATAATTCGTCAATAATTATATCTCCTGATGTTGTTATTGTTATGGATCGTGTTTCACGTTAAAAAGATGGTTTGTTTGTTTTAATGGACTGCTGTTTATTGAATATTGTGGTTATTGGAGCTGTTTTATGTGTTTTACTCTCTGGCTGTCCATTGTATAAAATTGATGATGGAGTTTGATGATTTTGATAAGAACGTTACAGAATATCAACTTGACATTTCGAGAGTATGATGACAATGATAATTCTGAGATCAGATGATATGAACTAAAGCCTTAATACTGGTTAAATTATTATATATTACAGCACTACTAATAAGAAACAGAGAAGGCGAAGTCAAAGACCTCATAAAGATTTTCGATCTGATGATACTGATGAATTTTCTGATGATTCTCTTGCTTCAGGTAAATGTACATCTTATATATCCCTAAATTTTCAAGTCTGTCAAGATAGATTCACATGAACCACAGATGCAGATGGAAAATTGGAATTGAGCAAACAGACATTAATAATACACAGATAAAAATCAAACTTTTCTTTTACAGTATATGTTATAATTGAATAGCAATTCTACTAACTTTAATGCGAGCTATATTCTTGATTCTATTTGATAAATCTTTCTTATATAATTCAGTTTGTTATGTTTTAAACACTAAAGGAATTTTTTACTTTTATTTTAGGTTCCAACTCGAAACCTCCTTCAAGACCAAACTCTGGTAAAAGCGGTAAACGGAAGAGGAAGCCTCGTAATAGTGAAGAACATAGGAAGGGTGACATAACATCTGATGAATATGCTCATTCTGCCAACAGTAGTTTCTCTGATGATTCTTTGATATTTTCGACTGACAGAAGAGGCATGCAGGAACCTAGTGAAGCAACAAAATTGGAAATAGCCACAATCAATGAGTCCATAAATCAGATGAATACAGCTTTAAATAGATTATCAAATACAAGTGAGAACTATAAATTAGCTGATGGTACCATGACTATGTCACCTGTTAATGTATGGAGTTCAGGGGATTCTGGAATTCAACCAAATACCGATGTTTCAAATTCAACTTGTGGTGTGCAAACAAAAAGTAATGACAATGTTTCTATCACGTCTCCCAAAAGGCATTCTTGGACCCTTTCTATATCTAAACCAGAAATATGGATGAGTTCATCGTCAGAAAGCCCTGACCCTCTGACAGGAAGCCAAAGGTCTGCTGAAACAAACATGGCAGAAATACGCTCTTCTTCTCCACCTAAAGTTGAAAGGCTTCATCAATCATCAATAGAGCAAGATACAGATGGTAACGTAAAATATCTTGTAACTATTAATGAAGATGAAACTAAAATTTTATACAATGTTGAGAAGACAGAGTACAGGACATTTTCTGTAGGAGATGAAACTAATCCTCCAGTATCAACAGTTATACCAAACACAATTAATATCAATCTTACTGAAACTAAAACAATCCAAAAGAAAGATAATTATGAAGCAAGAGAGAGAGAAAAGATCCTATACCATCGAGGTAATCAAGACCTAGATTCAGCTGATGCTATTGTTTCATCTCATTTCTACCAAGAAGGAAGGAGTCTACAAACTGAACAAGATGTAATAGGAGATATTGTGAGCAGAGAAAGTTCAGTAGATAAGCAATTGGTTGATTCTGATGATAGGTCATTCATTAAACCATCTTCTAGAGATACAGTTCACCAGGAATCAAATTTGCTACCAATAGATGTAGAACATGTCCTTAACAGTACACTCACAGATTGTGATGATACTAATTCTCCTGAATCATTTGTGTCAAGCTCTGTTGATGTCCTTCATGAAGTCGATTATCTTACAGAAGAAGCAGTTCCTCGAACAGAATCTGAAAGATCAGTATCATCAACAGGATGCAGCACAGTTGGTTTACAAGAATTTGTATCAAAATCCACAGATGTTGATCAGTTGTATCCCAGATCACTAGACTCTTTCAGTTCACCACAAAATGTAGTCAGTGAAGCTTTGTACTTGCAAGATGAAATCATTTTGTCTGAACAACAATTGAATGATGTTAAACAAAAAGGTGATGATCCAAAGAAATCAACATTACAAATCAATCCAGGATATGTTGTTCTTCATGGAAGTTCAGTTGATAATGAACCTAATTCGGCATTGCCAACAGAAAGAAGTCCAGCAGTTAGACTGTCACAAATAGAACTTTCTCCTGAACCAACCAGAATGAATTTAATTTCACCAAGATCACCTGAAGAAGAATTGGACGATGGATATGCATCTATTAATGTCAACGATGGTAAACTCACATCCTTATCTTACCATCCTGATATAGGACCGTTTGAGATTCCTTTGAATTCAGATAAAGCCAATTCAAGAAAAACAAGTTTAGATGAACCATTTAGCAGATTATCAAGAAAGTCATCCCTAAAAAATACTGACAGCTCTCTTTCTACAACACAATCTGATGTGCGTACTAAAACTAAACAAAAAGGTGAAAGTGACAATAATTTATGTGACGAAATTGTTTCCACCTTGTTGCCATCAAATACAAATCTAAAAGAATCACCCACTGAAGATTCCTTTTCCCCAAGTGATAATGAACAATTTATTAACTACTCTCTATATCAATCAGCTGATATGGTTCCGCAAGATGCTCTCATGTCAACAACATTTAACAAACAGCTTGCTTTTGATTTATCCAAAATGAATACCGCTACATCTGCAGAAATTTACAATCATCTGCAAGACCAGTCCCTGATTTCTTCTAAATCATTTACAACAGGTGATGCTTATCAACACATAGATGTTTTTTCAAAGAAGAGTGTATCACCATCTGCAGAAAATAACCATCAACTGCAGGAGCAGTCTTCACTCTCTTTAAAAGTTACAATAAGCAGTGTCGACCAAAACAAAGAAGAGGACATGGAAAATGAAAGACTGCATGACCTGCTAAATGAAGGGAGAATTGAAAATGAAATTAGCCAAGATCTGCTGTCTTCCGTTTCACTAGAATCATCTACAATGGGTGCACATCAACACTCAAACTTATACCAAAAGAATTTATCAACATCTGCAGAAAGAGAAGATTTCCTGCAGGATCAGGCTCACCAACACAAAGAAGAGGAGATGGGAATTAAAAGTTACTATCATCCTAAGTCTTCTACAAAATCATGTTCAATGGATGATACTTTTCAGCACAAAGATTTATCTAATAGTGATGTATTAGATGTACATGCTGACAGGCACTATCATCTTCAGGACCAGATTGAAATTTCTTCAGATTCATTGACAATGTATGAGGCCTTCCAACACAAAGAAGAAAAGGTGAAAACTGAATCCAGAATTACAGCATTAGATGGAGCAGATGGCTCTCATATTCATGGCTATGGTAAAAGAGTTAAAGCTGTAATGATTAGTGATAGAGGAGACAAAGAAGAGCTGAAAACAGAAACCAGAAGACCAAGTCTTGTAATTGATTCCAGAATGGATGTACTGACTGAACGCAGACCAAGCCTTGTTTTTGATTCCAAATTTGATGTTTATAAAAAAGACAATACCTCAATTACTGTTCTGGCAAAACCAGCAAGTTTAAGAATTTTCCTTCCTGAATCAAGTATACTGAAATCTTCTTCTGATTTTGTTGAATCAGTAAGACAACATGACAATGATTCAATGATCATCAATGAAGATCTAGATGAGGGACTTTCTCCTCAACAGTCTTTGAGAATTGGAGGAGCATTTTTGAACTCTGATGTGACTGACTCAGTAGGCAACAACAATAATTCCAAAACCATATGCAATAGAACAATTTCTTCCTTAGAAAATCCACAAAACTCCAGCAGCATTGGATATTCAGATATAGACTCCACACAAGCAGCATTGAAAGTAGGTCAAGCATTCTTGGGATCAACACCAGTGCACTCAATTGCAAACAGACAGTCTTCTCATTCCAGCTCACTACATACAAGACCTGACGTGGATGGCACACAAAAAATCATACAATTTATTCATCCAATGTCCAAATGCTCTGCACTTACTGGAGGATTGAATGAACTACACCAAAGGACACTATTAGGTGGTACTAATACAAGTTTTCATCTGACTGAATCAGACCAGTCTGAAATAGAAGATTCTGGATTCCATACACATACAACTACAGACAGCAGCCTTTCGCCTGATTCTGAAGAGCAGAAATCTCCAAGACGTAACAACTCCATCAAATCTAATTCATCATCAATATCTACAAACAGCGTAACTATTGGAATAGAAATAGAATCAGACCTTCAAACTAATACATCTGATGAAAATTCGCAGATGTCTGACAGGCTTTCAAAGGATAATGAGGAACTCAGGTTTGATGTTCAACATATAGAATTTGGTACTACACAAAGTAACTTCTATGATGAAATCGATTCTGTGATTGATGAGACTGTGGTTGTACAATCTAAAACTTTGAACTCTAATAATCTCAGATCTGTGGGAATAAGGACAGATAATTCCATTCTCAGCAATTTCAATCAAATCTCTGACTCTGGTTCCGAACAGACATTGATGAGTGTTGATTCTAGAAAAATTGATACAGATTCCAACCAGTCCAAATCGAGTGAGTTTAACTCAAGTGGTGATATTTACCTCACTCCTGAAAATAACAGTACTAGTAATTCTTCCATTTATAGAACACCAGACCAATCTCCTAGACTACAACAAATATCTCATATTGGTCCAACTTACTCTGATGGCCTTCCAGTTTCTTCATCAAAATTTAATAAGACACATCAGTGTGAAGACTCATCTGAGACAGTGGACAGTTTGAAATGGGAGTTAGCCAGACGCATTGCCAAATTACAGAGTCGATGTAAAAGTTTGAGTGATTCAGCCATAAGTTCTGATTTCACAGATTTAGAAAGATCTGGATCATTTAGACAAATTGCCAACAGAATCTCAAGAAGATCATCTGGATGTGGTTCTGGTTATGTTAGCAGGAAGGAATTAGACAGATCTTTACAAGAGATTAGTGTATATTTAGATAATGCTCCACCACAAAATCTTATAGATCATACTATGCATAGGTCAATGGAGTACACCAATATACCAAACCAAGTAGCCAATGCTATGATGGAATGTCGTTCACTAATGGCAAGTCCACCAGCTGACAATTTAGCTAATATTTTGGATAGCAAACGGCCAGCAAGACTCTATGGTAGGAAGTGGAGATCATTAGGTGACCTATCAGAATTATCTGGAACAGAAATTTTAAGAATGTTAAAAGCTGATTTTGATGAATCTCTCAGTCGTCAATCTTCATCAGATAATTATTATCTACCATCAAACAAAGACTCCAATTTATCAAATGATAAAAGTCAGAGATATATTTCTTGGGGTGATATTCAGTGTAGGAGCTTAGATGAATCTAATACAGAACAAGACTTAGTTGTATCTGCTGCTTCTAGAACCAACCAGTTCAATATTCTTTTGGATGAATGTAAACTATCAAGAGCTAAGAGTTCAATTGATTCTCCAAATAGTCCTTTATCAGCAGATCAGTTAGATTTTTATCTTGGTAATATCCACAGTTCAGAAGAAGACCATCGAAAGAGGAATTCTGTTGACCAAGGAGTAAATTGTCATGTGGATCTACTTGAAAGTAAAAGAAGAATAAGACATAAATCTCCATCAATGTCAGATTTGGAACATGGTGAACCAGTTGTTAAAGATTTTGAAAAAGCTCATTCAACTGGATGTGTAGATATTTTGGACAGTCCAGTACCATCAACAGCATCTTCTAATGACAGTATTACCTTCGTATTTGTTGGCAATTCAGAAGAAAAATCAGATGTTACTCATTCCAATCCACATCTAAACAAATCACCATCGTCTTCATCACCCCAAACATCAAGTCGTAGAGGACAATCAGAAGGTCATCTAGCCATCATCAGTCATCAATTTGAGAACAACCATCTAACTAGAAGACAGTTATCTAGTATGAATGATGACAGAAGTGAAAGATCAGCATCTTGTGATAATTTATCAACACAAGGTAATAAAGAACTGAGAAGATCTTACTCCACCAGTTTATTGGATGTTGTCCAAATTGAAGAACCTGAAATAGAACCATTTCCTCCTTCTTGTAGCACTGATGACATTATTGATGGTGAAGATGAAAGAGGCGTAGAAGAAGAGTTTCTACCATTGATGTTTTCGAAACAAAATGTATCTCCCAGATTGCGAAAAACTGTAACAGGACAGTTTGGTAACTCATGTTTGTCAAAAACACAATTAGAAAATGTAACGTCCAAACCTGGAGGTGAAACCAAAAATCGAATTCATAAGCAAGAATTACAATCAGTATTTCAAATGGAAATCAATACTGGATTGGATGGCAATAATCAAGGAAGAGTTATTCTTGTAAATAGGTTGACACAAACAGATGATCATAACCAGCTCTATAACCAGCATCTAGACTGGCAGGAATACCAACATGATCATCTCGATATAACATCTGCTGATCTTTCTGATGAATCTGGATTTATTACTGATGCTAATGTTTACTCACCTCCTACCTCATTTAGAGATATATCATCAAACTTACATAGTACCAGTACAATACAAAACTTCTCTGGATGTACCAATAGTGACTTACTGACTGTAAATCAAACAGTTATAAAACAAACTATAGAATCAGGAGAGTCAACTACTAAAGTAAGCAGTTTTACTCAAACCACTGATTCAGAAATAGAAAAAGACATGCTAAATACATCTAACACTGAAACACAAACAACTCCAGCAATTTCACCAATAGTGAGTCCTGTAACAACAAGAAGAAATACTTTGATACAGACTGATCAAGATTACCAAACTCAATCTTTTACAGATGGTCCAACAAATACAACTATCCTTGCAGAAATAGCTGATTTGAGAAAGGAGCATACTAAAATGATGGCCTTATTGGAGCGCTCTAAACAAAAACCAACAAGACCCTCTCAATTAGATCTTTTTGTTAAACAGAAATCTATAACATCAGACTCATCAGGAAGTGTTTCACCTGTTACTGTTATTGAGAAATTAGCTTCCAAGCAGGAATCACATTGTTCACGAAGAAGAGAAGAAGATACTTTTGATAATCTTTTTTCAACAACTACCACTACAACAACTACCATAAACAATAGAGATGTTAATGATGATATTGAGGACCTTCGTCTGAATATTGATTTGGAAAGCTTAGATTACAGTTATACCAATCAAAATAGTACATCTTCTCAACCAAATGGATCATCTTCCAGCAGATCTAAAAGAGATCACAGTGACTCCTTAGTTTATGTTCCTATTGGAGATGATAACAAGAGGTATTTTGTAACTACAGCTGTAAGCCCAGATCAACCAACCAGTCAAGAGAGTAACAATAAATCAGAGTGTCTTCAAGATCAACTTGATAAACTGCAACAAGAAAGAATTGAAATTATTGACCTGTTAAACCTGAACTATCTACCAGCTAGTTTAACTGTGGAACTCTTAGAAGCTAAGTTGAATCACTGTATTGGTCAAACTGATGCTTTATTACAATCAGTAGATGAAACGTGGGATGATGATTTTTTATCAAGACCTCAGCCACCAGCTCAAAACATTACAGAAATTTCAAAAGAATATATTAATAAATACCGTACAGAGCTGAAAAAATCTAAGCGGTATTATGATGTTTTTAAAGAGGAAATGGAAAGAAAGGTTTCTAAAGGTCGTGGAAGAAGGAGATCCAGAACAACTGATTTGATTCAATTGAAAAGGAATTCTCAAATAGAAGCTTTCAAACTAGAGAGACAGTTAGAACAAGAGAGATATGAGAAGACTAAACTCTCTAATTCTAGACAAACATCACCAGCTTCTCCAGCCACTTCATCCTCATCATTTGAACCTGGTTATCTCACTCCAAGACAGAGAATAGATCATTTAGTTGGTTTAAGAAGAAACATTGTAGAGTCATCTGAAGAAGAATTGAGTGAACTAAGAAGGAGATCTGTGTCTCCCAGATACTCTGACAGATCATACAGTCCTGATTTTTACTCTCTGTATAGTCCATCTCCTTCACCAAGATCAATGAGCCTGGGAAATAATCCTTATGGAAATATTGTAGATCCTTTTCCATCACTTTACAGCCCTGATGTCAGCTTTTCTGGTAGCACTAGAGTATCACCAACCCCTGGATTTCAAACTGGTTCATCAAGCAGGTTGGCACCTACTATAAGGACTCCAACATCATCCAATACTCAGTCTACTGATCATTTAGCATACATCAGTCTACCATATCAAGATTATATGGCTAATCAACTGGATCCATCTAAGCTTCTACAAGAATCAGCTGCTGTTAGAAGTCGTAACCTTCAAGAAATTTCGAGAGCTCACTTATTTTTACATCAATCCAGACACTTGGCAGATGTTCCTTTAAGAACATCAAGGTATGTACACACTTTAAGAGCAATTTTGTAATTTGCCATTTATGGTGGATTTTTAATGTTTTCTTTAATAACATTGCTTTAATTTATCTCAGCATTCTTTTAATTCTGCTTCAGTCAAAGTTTATTATGTTGTAACTTCCAGGGTGTTATTGTCATCTTTACAGGCAGACATGTTAGAGTATTTTATGGCATCGGTACTATCAGTAAAAAACGTATGATTTTGTTGAATATCTCTTTAAGAAAGTTCTAAAGCTATTGATATTTCTGTTTTATTTCCAGTCCTGTAGTAAGACACCCAGCAGAAGTAAGAGAATATTCTCCACAATCACCTAATCATGGTATCACTAAAATGGATATAGATAAGGATATTGAACAATTACGTACTATTCAAAAGACTTCACTCTATGGAAATCCTTCTTCTGTTAGGTAAGATTTTGAACACTTAATGTACAAAAAAATATGTAAGGAAATTTGGTATATTTTACATTTAGTTATTTAAATTTGTAGAAAATATTAAAATCCTCAAAATATTGAAGAGGTGATTAAAAGGTTTAGCTTTATAATGTGTATCGGGGCCATTTATAGCATCTTTTTGCATCATTCTGATATTGCGTAAAAAGTTTATTAACCTGAATTATTCTGATATGCTTAGGATATTTTGCTTTATTTTGTAGATGTGCTTCACCTATGGGATCTGATGTAAGTTCAGCTTCTTCATATGCTGCTTATGCTAAGGATATACTTGCTAGAAGTGAACGTTCAGTTCATTCTCCAAGAAGTAAACTTAATTCAACCTATAGTGGTATGACACGAACATTTCCTCCAAGACCTAGTACACCATCCTCTATATATTCTGCTGATTTAGAATCATTGACAGATTCCACGACATCATCTAGTCTTGTGACTACCAGACCTGTTAATGCTAGAGATATCAAGGCCAGAATAGCCAGGAGAAAAATAACTGAGAGACGAAACAAGAAACCCAGTGATAAACGATGAACTATTTTCAAGTGGTAAATGGTGACTTTCTAGGCATAATTCCAGGAGAAGTTATATTCCTGGTTCCGGAAAATTTCCAATGCATTCAGAGAGTGTTTTTATACAGAAAATGACAAAGTGCTGAAATTTTATATATCCTCAGCATTATTTATATAGTAATTAATTCACCAATGGCATATATTTCACACTGCTTGTTACAAGCTCTTATTGTTTTTTAAAAAACTTTCCTTCTGTTAGAGCTAATGTCAAGGAAAGTGTAAATTATGCAAAGTGGAAATAACTTAAAGAATTTATGAATCAAATGAAAGCAAAGCTGTGATATTTGTTTTTAATAAATACTAATAGTGCCAAGCCGATCTTGTGTTGGTAAGACAAATATAACTAAAGATTTACATTGTATATAACTTGTAATTAATAGATTGTTTATTTTATTTAAATTGTATTTACTGTATTATATGATAATGAACAAAATTGTAAATATCTCTTATACTTTTGTATTTTAATTATTGAATTATTTGAGGCTGAATGATCTTCATATAGATAGTTATTATATTTATGTCTTTTTCAAATACAAAGACTTTATTTTTATCATCCGTCCTTCTGTAGTATTATTTTTTGTTTGTTTTAAAATTTATGATTTTAAATTCTATAGTATTTTTAATCATCTTTTAAATTTGTTTTGTTCAATATTCACTTTTGGGATATTAAAAAAGAATGGAAACAGAGACCACACCTGTAAGTGGGCTTTTTCTCTTAAGCATAGATTGAATTTTCATGTGAATAATTGTAAGAAATTAATGTTTTAAGTAACTTTAATGACAGTGACTAAAAGCAATTTATGTATAGATTAAATATTAGCCTACCAATAATTTTTACAAGACATTATTACATAACATACTGTCTCATTCTACTTATTTTATTTTAAACTTTTGCTTTGATTTATGTGAGAATATAATTGTTATAACACGAATCTGGAAAATATTAAATATTTTACTTAACTTGACTCTTTGTTTTTTTTTCGTGCTGGAGTACACACTGACTTGACTGTTGGAAATTGTATGTTGTATTTGATAAACACAAGACCTACTGTGAACTGATAACCTCTATATACTCATATGCATATAACCAATATTAAAGGGCCAGTTTCACCATCTGTACTACCAATCTACCTTGGGTCTCAGAAATGGTAATGCAATGATTTGATTGGATTGTAAGCTTGAGAATACAGCTGATCAATTCTAATTTTCTTGGGTGAGAATTCTCTGCCCATGAGAGACTTGCCCCTATGAGCTCCATATTTTGAATCTCAAACTCTTCCCCAGGGGGTAAAATACCAGTAACAATTGTCTGTTACTACCAGTTGCCTAGGAAACAATAGCCTTGTACTACCTGCGATTCAGTAACAACAGCCTAGTAACTACCAGTGATTCAGTAACAACAGTCTAGTAACTACCAGTGATTCAGTAACAACAGTCTAGTAACTACCAGTGATTCAGTAACAACAGTCTAGTACTAAGACTGGTCAAGTTACTACCAGTGATTCAGTAACAACAGTCTAGTACTACGACTGGTCTAGTTACTACCAGTGATTCAGTAACAACAGCCTAGTAATTACCAGTGATCCAGTAGCAACAGTCTAGTACTACGACTGGTCTATTAACTACCAGTGATCCAGTAACAAATAAGTCTAGTACTACGACTGGTTTAGTAACTACCAGTGATTCGGTAACAACAGTCTAGTACTACGACTGGTCTAGTAACTACCAGTGATCCAGTAGCAACAGTCTAGTAACTACCAGTGATTCAGTAACAACAGTCTAGTACTACCACTGGTCTAGTAACTACCAGTGATCCAGTAGCAACAGTCCAGTAAGTACCGGTGATTCAGTAACAATAGTCTAGTACTACAACTGGTCTAGTAACTACCAGTGATCCAGTAACAATAGCCTAGAACTACCACTGGCCTAGTAATAATACCCTTGCACTACTACCATTGATCCAGTAACAACAGCCTAGTAAATACCAGTGATCCAGTAACTATTATAATAGCCTAGAACTACGACTGGTCTAGTACAACATCAGCTCAGTCATCGGTGATTCCATTTTTAGAACTGATAATCGATTTCCCCCAATTCTCAAAATTCCCCTTTGTGTATAATTCACCTCCAAATTCACTTCAGTTCCACATTTCTGGGAAATTCAATTCACCCCCGTCTCCAAATAGCCATAACGCGGCAAATTTTCACCCGAGAGGTGCAAACATCCGTATGAATAATTCGAGAACAAATTGAAACTTAACATCCGATGGTTTTCGAACGGCAGTCTGTCCAAGTTTTGGTCTTAACCCCAACAAGTATCTGGTGGTCAACCCACACCCCCATCTTCAAATGGCCATAACTTGGCCAATTAAGAACCGAGAAGTATGATTTTTGTATCAAATGAAAGTTGAACATGTCTTACGTTTATTTCAATCGAAATCAGATACATGTATTTGGAATTTTTTTCAAACTTTCTAGAAAATCGACTATGAAGTTTCACCCTTAATTTCAAGAGGAAAGTCGCTTATTTTTTGGTTACGGAAAAAGACCGAATCTAAAAGTGCTGTAGCAGATACAGTTTGCTAGACAGGAGCTTGAAAATTGGAACAACTTTAAATGGGTGTGAATATTCAGTGCAAAATTATATCTCTGATAGTTTTCGAAAGGCAACCTGTCAAAGTTTTGGTCTTAACATCAACCTGTGCAGCGAGACTGTAAAGGATTTAAATAGGCTGGTCGCTGCAGGTGGCCGACTCACACCCATCTTCAAATGGCCATATCTCAGATAATTGTGACCAGAGAGGTATGATAGAGACTGATTTCATCTTCAATTGAGAATTTGTTCGAATTTTGCAGTGTCGCAGTAACAACACCCGTGATTACCAGTGCCACAGTAACGACACCCTGGTATTACCAGCGTCACAGTCCAACACCCTGGATTACCCAATACCAGTGTCACATTAACAATAACCCGGTATTGTGTCACAGTAAAAACACTTTGATTTTACCAATGTCACAGTAACAACACCCTGGTAACAACACCCTGGTATTACCAATGTCACGGTAACAACACTTTGGTATTACTAGTGTCACAGTAACAACATTCTGGCATTCCCAGTGTCACAATATCCTTGCATTACTAGTGTCACAGTAACAACACCCCAGTGACATGGTCATATTTCCCGGATATTTCAGGTGACACAGTAACATACTGGTATTCCAAGTGTCTCAGTAGTAGTACCCTAGGTATGTGGCTTAGTAACATTACTAAATACAATTAGTATGAAGTCTACAATGATTCAGTTTTTTTGTATGTTTTTACTATTTGTGGTCATTCTGGCAATTAGTGAAGCCAGCAAGGGAAGACAACCCTAGAACAACAACAACAACAATGGCGTCAAAGGAAACAGATTCTCAGATAGATAAACTAACAAACATCTCTGTAGGCCTTTGTATTGATTCTCTTCTACTATTTGAAACTAGATAATGTTTTTCGACACTTTATTCATTGGTTGAAACATATTGTAGTTATTAGATTGATGATATTAACCTTCTGTAGTCCGCAATGAATTTTATACTTATCCGTATCTTACAAGTTACTACACTATGAATATAGCTGGATAGGCCTACCTCTCTAACTACAATGTTTTCTGAATTGAATTTTGGCAATCATTTTCTTATGAATTGAAATATCAATTACAAAGTACTACTGAGTGTCTTGGATTGCCTTTGACTTGATGAAAATGTGAACCACTGGAAAAGTTATAATTTGTAAACATGATTTTACAAATGAATTCTCAGCTGAATTTTCTGCGAGGGAAGTGCGTCCTTTTTAAATGTAAAATCACTGGTCTTTTGGAATAACATCACCTTATATCTCTATAGACATGATGACATTCTAAGACAAATGGCATTAAGTTGAAAATTTTATTTTGAATGTAATGAAATAAGAGAAAATTTCAATTCAAAGCTCAATGTAGTCAGACAGTTGTATGCAATGGACTAAGAATTAAAAGATTAAAGGGATAGGAACAGAATTTTTAGCTAAGCTAAAAAGCTAAGTTCACCGTCAAAATTTGAACCTTTAAACCACATGTTTGTCTAGAATTATCTATGTCTTTTCTTGAGACACCACCATAGATAGAAAAGACATTTGTAGTAGTTGAGACTATATGCGAAGGGATTATTTGATTTTGTACATTTCTAGTACTCCTGAAGACTTTTAAAATACATTGAAGACCCAAATCAGCCCCTAAATAGGCAAACCAAAAAGGCAAATCATGGCCTTTAATATTGATTTGAATGAATACGACTTCTGTCTATAGATATATTATATTACCATTATTAGTTATTATATTGTTATTGCTAGTTGTTAGATTCAGAAACTAAATCTTTTGCCACTTATTTATTTCTTTTCACTGTAATGAATTTTGCTCATTTCAATTATTTTTTTAATGAGATTTTGAATATCAGCATCAAAGTAAGTCCCTGTCATTTTAAAGTTGTTGGCTTATGAATCTGAAATTAATACTTTTATGTTTTTTTTATAATGAGCCCTTGTGTAGCCTTGATTAAAGTGATGATGTATATCTATTAAGGGACCAGAGTTTACAAATGTGTCCTTAGAAGGTGGACCAAAACAGAAAAAAATACCAAGAAGAATAATACATTTTAGTGATGGAGTATTAGAAGAATATTCTACAGATGAAGAAGAAGAAAAATTACCAGAAAAACCGTCAGTAGATCCAGTAAGTATAAATTAACTGGATGAAATGGAGTCATAGCACTTGGATTTTTTATTACCAATTCGGTACTCAAAGAGAGAGCAAAACCCTCTGTCTGTTGCTGCCATCACATGTTTTAAATATGAAATAGAATAAGAAATATGAATTTGTTTATATTTATATATATTTATATGCTTTGAAATTAATATGGTATCAGTATAATTTGTAATAATTTATATTTTAATTTAGAAAACATTAAAATGGGTGCCATGGTTTTGGCATTATATTGTGGTTAGTGCTGTTACTGCTCTAGGAGGTAAGTTAACTCCTGTCAAGTTCATAAGAAGTTGATTGAAATTTATGAATTATATTTTGAGATTTTAATATGACTTTATAAATGATTATTCCATGCGGTTTGATTCTGAACAATATAAAAGATTGATAATGAATCTTTTCATGTAACTTCAATGCAGAAAATAAAAAAAATGTAAATGTTTGTTTTAATTCTTATCTTTGAAGCTCGTCAATTTCAGACGTGAATTTGAATAGAAATATCATATTGCTATAACCAATTCTGTATGATAACCCTTTCTTTCTAGCTGCTGACTTCTGTGGAGAGAAATTGGCCTGGTTTTTTGGAATAACATCACCTAAATATCAACATGCTATTGATGAGTATTATAGATTAAAAGATGAGGTAAATTTACTTATTGATATTATTTATGAATTGATAGATGATTTTGGTATATAGAAGAATAATGAATTACTTGGTCACTCATGACCACTGATAAAATAAGCTTATTCTTATATTGCCTTATATTTAATACATGTAAAGAGAAGTCATAATTTTTAGTATCAATTATTATAAACTGATCATAGGGCATGACCAACTAACACAAAGAACATGTAAAGACCTAATTAATAATGTCAGCTAAAATGGTGTTTAAATGGTATCCATAAAACTTAAATTTATAATAGGAAGATTAGAATTATAAGAACCGACATCATTCAGTGTAAGATTTGAATGGAAAACATCCAAAGCTTGAGAAATTATATTCATCAACTGTTGTGTTTTACTTTGTGATTGTAATAATTTTTACAGAGAATATATATGCTATTGAACGCCTTTGGCAATTTGGAAAACCTTTTATGTATAATTTCAGGAGGAAAATGAAAAGAAGACAAGAGGAGAAAAATATGAAGAAAAAAATAGTCAGTTATCCAGTATCAATGTTGATAATGATATTTCAATGACTCCATTTCCAGTTTCTACTTCAGGTCCAAATAAAGATGAATATGAAAAATATTAACTGTGTGTGCCATTCACTGTTTTATACATTTTGTATATTTTTTGTTTTCAATACCTATATGGTAGAGGAGGCCAAGTTGAACAAGATTTTAAATGTGAAATAAGAAAACCCTCTGTTTATATGATTATGATATTTTTAATGATTTGAAATTTGTGAATTGTGTAATAATTCGAGTTATGTCCCTTGATACAGTTATTTGAATGGTGAGTGAATGATTGTATCTGAATCATGTCTTTAGAATATATATTAAGTAATGATTTGGACAGTTAAAAGTAAATTTATGCTTGTTGAACAATATGACTTACCCTCACATTTAAATCAGCCGAATTTTCCAGAATAAAGAATCTTGGGCCTTATTCTTCAAACCAAGATAAAATCAAGTGTAAGACAAGGCCATGTCACTTCAGTCTATGAAACCTAAATCTAAATCTAATTATTAACACTGTGTTTTTAATATTATTAAATTCCTTTGCTTTGTAATGTCTTAATATTTTCTTCAATGTTCCTATCGAATCAAACTTAATCTCAGGGTGTGGAGGGTTATTTAAGTAAATTTATGTAAAAATCATGAACATCTGTTGAAAATAGAATCACATAGAATTTATGTTTGCTTATTGAGGATGGATCTGTTTTATTATTTATTCAAATATTTTGTAAATAAGAGTTTATTTATGTTTTTTTTTCTCTCAAATAAAGATGATTAAATATTTACAATACTGTCTCTTGGCCCTAACATTTTAATTGACAGCCAATCGAGGATCACAATTATTAGTTACAGATAAAAAATGCAATGAGTCTATTTACAAGTGGTGGACATAATGGTCCTGAAGGTGTCTGGTCCAGCTTTCACCATTTGAATCCAAGTCTATTGAATAGGGCTCCACTAAAATTAATAGTGAAATAGAGATTATTGTAAATCAATCATTCCCCTGGATGCTATATAGGCCTACAAATTATTGGAAGAAATAAGAATTTCTAAAATTTCATATATAAATATGAGCTAACTATCTATGTAATGTAATGCCTGAAGCCATCTTTCAATTCAAAACACAAATATACAATTAATCGTGTATTTCATCGTTCGACGAGATAATTCCTAGCCCGTAATGTGTTATAATGAACATTATTTTGTGTTTTGTCTTCTGATTACTTGTTGACGCGTACCTAATGAGATTCCCATTCAAGAAATTATGATCGTGTCAATGAAACAGTCTCTTGTTGACATTGTTGATAAATACTCGTGTGTATTGTCAATATCATTGATATTTATCAACTTTCTTTATATGTCCGTGTTAGCCATATATGGTATCCCCGTTCTGTCGTCATTAGCCAATCAGATGGTAGTCTTATGTCTCTAGTAGAATTTGATTGGCTGTTAGCAGGTGCCCGTCCACGACATACCTCTTTTCTAAATATCACTACTTTTTGTATTCATACCTTAATTTATACAAAGTGCAACATTGTTTTAAATTGTTTATTTATTGACTACTATAAAATAATACAACAATCAGATGATTTTTATCAACAAAAACATTCTGCTTCAATCTGTTTTCACGCAGATAATTTTGAGAACTATTTGCTCTTTGCAACTGTGCACAAGAAGTAAATAGGCAACATTGCCGTTTATGGCGACTGTGTGAATAAGGTAGTGAGATTGGTGTAAATTATTCCTTTGGCGAAACACGATGCAGAATCCACAAATTATCGATATAACATCAGGCAATACTAACAGCCAACACATTGGAACTGATAGTTTGAATGGAAATCGATTAAATGATCGTGGTGGATTTGTCACAGCAACTGGAGCGAATGGAAATAAATACATCTTGGAACACATTGTTGATCCCTCACAACTTGCTGACGAGGACTCAGATTCGGACGATGGAGTTCCAGGAATGGGAGGGATGTACGGTAAGATGGCAACTGGGGGTAATGGCCCCAAGCCAGGCAAGAAAACTAAAGGCAGGGTGAAGATTAAAATGGAATTTATTGAAAATAAATTAAGAAGATACACAACTTTTAGTAAAAGGAAAACTGGCATTATGAAAAAGGTATGTCAATTGTTATGATAGTTTACAATACAAATCTGATTGATTTTAAATTTAATGAAGTGTAACATTTGTGGATAAGATTGAAGTGAATATAAATATACAAGTTCAAGTATGTTTTTCTCATTTTTAAAATGCATTGTCATAACAACATGAAAATATTTGGTCAAACTGGATTAATGAAGGCAGTGGCGTTTCTAGGAAAAATTAATTGAGGGGGCCCGAGCTTGGGCTATTCTTTTACTTTTTTATGTAAATTGATACAAATTTTGAAAGTGGGTGGCCAAAACCAAGCCGATCCCTCATAGAAACATCACTATACCAAAATATATTTGTGTAAAAGTAACTGATCTATTTTGACTAATTAAGTTTTTATTTCACTTGCAGGCATATGAATTGTCAACTTTGACTGGAACTCAAGTGATGTTATTGGTAGCAAGTGAGACAGGACATGTTTATACTTTTGCTACACGAAAACTACAACCAATGATAACTTCTGAAAGTGGCAAAGCATTAATTCAGACATGTTTGAATTCTCCTGAGGCACCACCAGGATCACAAATGTCAATGGAACAACGAATGAATCCGTCTGGTTTTGAGGAGACAGAATTAACATATGGCATTGGTGATGAAGATGGGAAGGTAAGATTTGTCCGTCTATCTTCCTTCATTCTGAAAACCCATAATTTTTATATACTGACATGAGACAATATATTTCTAAGTCTCCCCTGTAGGCCACCATTGAGGTGATGCCCTTGGCTTGTGAATTTGAAAGAGGCTACAATTTTGATTTGATTGTGATGAAATTTGTATGCAAATACATTTGGCTAGATCTCAATCGAGTTTCTTATTTGCAAATGTTCAATGAAGTTTGTTTTAGTTATTGACCTTGTTGACTAACACTTCGTGATTTACAATAAAAAAATCTGCTGGGACTAGCAGATTCAAAATACCAAATCAGATGAAACAAATTTGATAGCCTGGTTTTAAGGTAAAATCCTTACCTACTCTCTGACTACACGGTTTTCTGAATTTTCTGGAAAAATTATCATTTGTAAACATGATTTAATAGAGAGGAATTTTCTTGGAGGGAAGTGTGCTATTCCTTATGTAAAATCACTAAACCATATATTGGGCCCAAAGACATTATGATACAAATGGAATAAAGTTGAATTTTCACCTGAAATATAAGTCAACAATTATTTTCATAAAATAAATGTCATAAAATAAATTTCAGAAAAGGTATTAAATGTGATCAAATCTAAAATGATTATATATTTTTTTGCATAACTCAGTAGGCCTATTGTGAATTGATTAATTCAAATAGCTTGAAATTGAATATTCTAGTTATAATAATAGTTGCTGTGCTGCATTTGGAATATAAGAGGGATAATGTGCAGTTCCTTTGGTTGGACAGGAGGGCATTTTATTAACAGAATTCCGTTTTCATTAGCCCACATGGTGCAGAAAAGAACATTTCTTTTTTAGTTATTAATTGGCTCCCTTCTTTGATGGTTAAACAGTTAATATTAGAAGTACTTCCTGCATGGAATAGTAATCATGTTGAAACATAAGTTCAATGTTTGAAAGTTTTGTTTTGTATTTGTTTTGAAAGGTTTTGTATCAATTTGTAAACAAAATACTGGCATATTTTCCAAAACAATATTTATAGATGTTAAATGAGTTTTGTAGTGGAAATCAGTGAAATACAATTATGAATCAAACAGACAAAAAAATCATTGATTCACATTTTACTATGATTTCACACTGTCTATAAAACTGGTCTATATATTTACTATCATGGTAGAATGTATGTCAAGGAATAGTTGGGATGTTGGCCAAGAACATTCACCTAAAGATGAGTAAAACAAATATAAAGACTCACAGGCTAGATACATAAGGTCTGCCTTGCCATATATGGTGTGCCTGTTCCTTTGACCTTTTGGTAATAAGATCCATATTTATCTAGTTTAAAGGTACATCTGCTATATATGTTAGATATGTTAAACAGTATACCTGGTTCTGGCTACAAAATGAGAAACCACAGAAATAGGTCCAATATTATTAGTGTACTTTCATCTACTGTACAGTAGAGTTTTAGGCCATGCTCGACATGCTGGTGATTCATAACTTTCATGTTTACTGTTATATGGTTTTTAAGTAGACTCCACTAGCACTCAAACTGGTTTATAAGTAAATATCAAGTTTTGGGTTTACTTCACAAATTCCCCAAATTAGTCAAATTGACTTACTCAGCTCAGCTGATTCAAATGTTTTCTTACTAGAATGTACTTAAATGATTCATTTATTCTCTATTAAAAAATTGTATGCAAGATTTATCTGAGAGCTACATCAATCTATGTAATATGTGCTTTAGTCATTGAATTGAAGATATGTATGAAAAAAAGAAAGTAATTGGTTTTGCAGTTAGCAGGCTTTTACTTACACTTTAACAGCTGAATATTTGAAGGTTTATTTAATGTTGCTGCAGACTGACTAATATTTAATTGTATGTGTGAGTAGAGTGAAAGATTTTGTTGATAATAGAGAAATAGTTAATTAGAAACAGGAGGTTACTATGTAAGGGGTATCTGTTGGTAAAGTGATGAGAGATAAGAAGATAGGTACTCTAACTTATAGACATAGATAAATCAAATGAACCATTATAGTGAGGCCACAGCAAATAATTTCTTTGTCACTTGGCCTCTCTTGATTAGAACAGAGCAAAAATAAATTTCAGTTGTCTCTAGAGCATTTGATAATATTATTGGTATTGGAATAAACATCCCAGAATATTAAAACATGTCATTGCATAGGCTATCCTAAATTATAGATCACCTTATCTGACCTCTTATTATTGAGAGCAAGGTCATAGGCCTACTGATTATCTACCAATTCTGATATGAACACTGTAAGTTGTAATATTTACTGTTGGTCTTAGTTTGTAAAAGATCTGAAGTTAATACACTTATATGTTGCAAATATCTACAAATGTAATAAGGTTGAGGAAAGAAAAAAGTTATTGAGGTTCTATTTTCTATCCTCACAAGTGACTTTCACCTTTTCTCACAGAATTTCATCATTATTCAGTGAAATCATTGTGACTACAAGGATTAATTTTAATTTCTTCAAGAAGAGTTCCATAGATAACCGTGATGAGAACGCTTTTCATTTACACTGTAGCTGAAGAAAAGTTCTCAGACCATTTTAGTTTGCCGTCATGTAAATGGGCACATTTTATCGCGACCTGGTCCAGAGCTTTATAGTGGCCTTTTGTAAAAGGGCCTTTAATTATTATAACCAGATGTGATCAATTAATACCCAGTCTATAAGTAGTTGATATTAAACATTCCCTCAATCTTTTATGATTATTTTATAACAGACAGAAATGGATGTGAAATTTGATATTTCCCATATTCAGACAGAATCTGCCAAAATCTTACATTATAGTATATATCAGTTTAAACCCTCAGGCTTAAAAACAAAGCAATGAAACTAGGCAAATAAATTATATCCAATCTTTTTAAAACCAAATCACCATTGAATAAGCCCAGAATACAATAATTGCTATACTGTTGTGTTCTCTACACTTTTATTCCATAAGCTGCCTAAACTGCAGGAATTACAATCTATGATTACATTTATAACAATTAAGCAATGTTTCGATTGAATTAGGTTAATTAAAATTTGATCTAGGCTTTGGTAAGAATTGAAATCTGATGAATTGTTTGGTAAAAATTTTAACATGACTAGAATTTCATTATAAATATATGTTCATGTGAAACATGGTATGCTAAGGTACATTGAGATCTTCTTGAATTGAGTTATTGAGAATTGAAAAGGAAATCAGTTTAAAGATATATACATTGTACATTGATGATATTGTGTCTTTTCATAAATTTTATTTTTATTTCAGCAGATGATGGGTGAAGGAAATTCATCAATGTTTCCAGGAATGACAGACAATAATCACAATATAACTTCATCAACACAATCATCAGTACAACAGTCTTCATCTCATCAGCTATCATCTTCATCATCCATCAGTAGCTTATCTCAATCTACTACCAATAGGGACTCAATATCACCACCGAAAACTTCAATGTCTATGCAAAATACCAATATTATCTTTCCCTCTGGTAAGTTAAATTTTATTTGAACCCACTAATGGTCAGCTTTTTTTTTATGCTGTTTGCATTTATCTGTCATCTGAGAGAAATCTTTGAATTTATCCATGGTTAAGAATTTTCTGTCCGATGTCTGTGATAGCAGTTGATAAAATTGAAATTGAAAGACAGGTTCCTGAGATAGAATTACCATTCCTAATCAATTGCTTCCTACCTTTATATTATTAACTTGATGATGTTTAATGATTTTATGATTATCTGATTTTGAGTTGAATGAAGGGTTACAAATTACAAGAATTAATCATGTTTTTCAGGGGCATCAGTAATACCAATACCCACTCCTAATAGTCATATTACAACATCTTCACCATCAACATCTCAACCACAAACATTATATAGATTACAACAATCAAACCCGGTCTTATCAATAAATACAGGTTAAATTAACTAGTCAAATCTTAAATTATTAATATGCATTATTGAAGAGAAAGCTATTCTCAAGAGAATTTTGCCACAGAACAGATTTTCTTTGGAACTTTTGTCCGTTTTATTTTGTCAATTGTGCGGTCAAGTGTCAGAATTAAGTGGTGTCAAATAGATTTCAAATATTTATGCTGAAGTATGAGAATCCTATGTTATTGTATTGACACTATGTTTGTTTTCTACAGGGCAAGGTACTCCTAACACTGAATCTACATCAACAGTTCAGTCAGTTTCTTTAGCAACTCCTTCAGCGTTAATAGCAGGTTTGAAACTTACATACTTCTCTAACCTTAAACAGACATCAGATTAAAAAGAAACTTATCATATGTGGAATGTAAATCATGTTTACAAATCACAGAATGGTAGCAGCAGTTGTCTTGGTGCTAGGTTTCTGTCTTTGTAAATCTACTAATAACATTTTTATGTGAATATAGCCCAAGAATCTGCAGAGAACAGTCAAAGTAGATAGATTTGTTCTTTTGACAAATTAAGTATGTTTAGCTTTCACTGTAATGTAATTTTAATTATAATATTTTTTATATAGGTAGCAGTAATAATAATAATAATAACAATGGTAATAATAACTCAGCTGTAACACCAAGTATATTAATGTATCAAACAGCTCAAGGAATAGTTTATGCTACACCAACAGATCGTATCTTTAATTATCAACAACCAGCAACGGCTTTATCTGTAGCTCAATCTGATTCTACACCCAGTAAGTCTTGTAACCTACCTAAACCTGAACCGAATCCTGGAATTTTTCATATTTAGAGTTGGTTATTCTTGATACAAAAGAAAAGGATTGTATTCTATAAATAGTTATGCAGTTTTGGTAAATTATTAACTATAAGAGCTATTTCATCATGAGATTATAGAATTGTTTTGTGCTTGGTGAATCCTTTTCATAAAAAATTTGGTTGTCATTGTAGAATTTTTCTCAGTATAATAATTATTGTATTATTTCAGTGAGTGGTGGACAGATTATAGCTATACCAGTCCCTGTTTCTTTACCCAATTCAGCACAGGTATTTATAACTTGTTGATAGATAGATATCTACTCTTGGTAGTACATGTTACCCATCATTGTTATAGCAATTGTATTTATAGTATAGCCATTGTATTTATAGTATTGACATATACAGCATTCAAAAATAGTTCTTGATTGTGCAAGCAAGATTTCTTTCATGTTCTGGTCTTTAAAGTCTGGCATATGGATACAAACAATACAATAGTACATGGTTATGCTATTATCTCCCTTTATCTGCATTTTGACAAATCAACTTTCAACTTACAGCTATTGCTGTCTTTGACTATTAAAGGTTTATATGAAAATTCAATTATGATCTGCTATTACATTAATCTAAATCTTAATGTAATGCTTTCAGATGATCCAGTTAGCAGCAACTCCTCAATCACATCAGACTCAACATATGGAAGTTGGTGAAATATCTCCTCAACAACCACCACCAAATAAAAAACAACGAAAATAGTCTTTTCAATTATATTCTTTAGTTCATTGTTGAAAGGGTTCAATTTTCACATTATTAGTTTTGTATAGGCACCACATGATTATTAGTTCTAGTCTAAAACCTCTTTCAATGGTTGTGATGGTCTTTATTATTTTAACAAGATATGGATGCAATTCGTGATACACATATTAATTACCATATTAATGTTATTGATGGCTACTACAGCCATATGTTTAATAGTACTAAAAGACTGGTTTTGAGTCACAGGTGTTTAAATGATTTTGATTTAACTATGATTTGACTTAAACAATGAAATTATAAAATAGGGAATGATTAAACAATGCTTCATTTATTTTTGTTGTTGTTTGTGATTTTGTTGTCTATATTGTTATTTTATTGTCTTTTATAATATTTTGAAGTGAAGCATAATCAATGTTAAACTAGTGTGTACATATTGTAAATAATGTGTTAGAATAGTGTAAATAGGATTTTATTTAAGTAATCAAGATGCCAAATATATATTTTTTTAGTTATCATAGTGCCTTAATGAAATATATCTTGAGGAGAAACTTCTATCTCTATACATTCTAACATTGCAGCCTCCACATTCAAAATGTGTAGAGTCTACAGGGCTTAACGTGTTTATTTGAATAATAGGATATTGAGATATGATTAGATTCAATTTCTGTCAAAATAAGATCATTCAATTTCAAACCATAAACACAAGCAGTCCACTATATTTTAGAGTTACCGGTAGAATAAATTTTAATTAATGTTTTGAATCCAACCCTGTTATGAAGTTTACTTTTTGTAATATACTTGACCTTGACAAGAATCAACTGTTGACATAAGCAGGGTACAATTGAATTTATAGAGATCATTGCTGAAATTATTGTTGAATATAAATTATTTAAAACTATGTTAAAGAAAGTGTATGTAAATAATACATAAAACTAAAATGAAATGTATTAAATGCTTTATGTTGTATTGTATATGGTTGAGTTTATCTGTGACTTGCTTGTTTCAGTTTTAATAGGTTCTCTAGTATGTAATTAAGAATAATCTGTCTAAATTAGACTGAATATAGTGTAGATGTCCATTGTTATATCTACAGATCTATTATGTCTTGCCCTATTATATCTTCAAGATTAGAATCCGTTGTTAAGTTGTACATATCACTGATTTTACCAAGGTGCTTTAAAAAACCAATATCTCTGGTTTATTTCTTATAAACGTAGAATTATAAGCCTATTTTTATAAACAATTAAAATATAATTAATAATTGCAATGATTGTTATTTCTCTAGGGTTTTGTATACTGCCATCACTTGACATTTAAAAAAAAAATAAGCTATTTCCCATTGTCTCCAAAACAATTTTATTTCATAATTTACATATTTAAAATATATTTGGCGTAAACAATTAACTTTGTAAGGTTATTAGTTTGACTGATATCTGTGGCATAAATTTCCATCCCCTCTGGCTATCCTTAGCTCACACAATTTAAAAGGGATTGTAAAGAGGTTTTCTACATTTCTAATTTGTTTCGGGGATCTACATTTCTAATTTGACACTGATAGCATCAATTTGCACCATTCCAATTTTTGATCAGACATCACGACATAAAACACTTAGTTTAAGTGGAATGGGAGGAACGTCAGATGTCTGATTAAGAAAACCTTTTTACAATCCCTTTAAGATTTTCAATATGAAACTTCTAGTGAATTTCAGTACAGGAGATCAGAGTTTGCAAATAAAAAGTGCAAGAAAGAAAACCTGAAATTACTTTGAGAAACCTTGTGTTTTGATTCATGCTATATACATCCAAGATAAAAGTATTACAGTATATACAGTTGTAGATGGATTCTGAATACCACATTTCTCCACAATAACTCAAAACTATAAAATGTCAACAATTAATTAACAAGAAATGAAAGATTAAAGCAGAAAATGAAAGATAAAAAATTATAACTTCAAAACAAATTTTAAATCTTTTTTTTCCATAAAAAGGGAGATCTTCTGACCATAAACACTTCTTTACCAAACTTTTTTGATGTGATTTTTATAAGTCAATGTTCTATAATTCAATTAGAGCAGTGCCAAATGGTGCCCGATTTTGATAATGTCTCAATTTCTATTATTCATCTATATGCTTTTAAACTATAGTATTTTCAAAAAGAAAAACAGCAAGATAGTTCTATATTTCTTGATTTTCTGAAGTAGTCAGAGAAAATATATCATTTACATTCAGGTTTGATGAAATAAATCTTGTACAGTGCATTAGGCGCTGATTTCTGAGGAGTTCTTTGATATTTTCAGAGAGGTGGTTCACACAGATTACAAACTATAGGTTTAGCATCATGAGATGTTCAAATTGTCAATTCCTAATCAGAAGAAAAATAAAATAAATAAACTATAACCAAATGAAAGGAAAGAACCTTTTAGACGCTTACCATTCCATTCTAGTGTTACAATTCATCTTTTCTGAAGAAAACAAAATGAAAACCCTGTAATATCACAATTAATTACCAGATATAAAATAATTGTAACAAATATAAGCTGACAACTCTTAAAGGAGGGATTAATATTTTACAGGTCGGATGTGTATCTGATAACTCTTAAAGATGAGATGATCCTATTTACCATAGGAAACCTATCTAAATAATCATACACCTAGGATCATAACTGAGAACTCTTACAATTAGAGCCAGTTACAACTCACATTTAATCCACCTTTATTAACAATTATAAATGGGACTTATATTACCTGTTATTTACACAAAAAACTATAGTAGTATTTAAAATGTGTCATAATCCAGTGAAAGTGATAATTAGTGACATGAAACAAAAACATGATGGTGCAATGCAAAAAACTTTCAGAATAGTGAATGCCAAAACTGGTTAACAAGAACATATTTTTACGCATATATAACACATCCAATATGAGTTACCAGTATGAGACAAAATACGATAACAAATGGATATAACCAAGCACCATTGAATCATGCAAATCCTGACTAAAAAATCTATGAGGATCATGTTTAAAAGCAGATCTATAATACAAAAGTTTCTGATATGTTTTATAACTACACATCATTCTTTTAATAGAGAGTAGATTCCAATTGTTCTCCAAACTTAGACAATATTTATGATAGTAGAACACTGTACATAGAATTGTTCTTGAGATATCTAAAACGTAATGTCATACAAATGTTTTCAATCAGAATAAGTAGTTCATAATAACGTAAATAACCATATTATCAACCGTATTCAAATGAGTATTGACCTTTCTTTTAGCAAAACTCCCACTGAGATCCTAATATCACAACTCCCAATATTCTTCCACCAATAAAACATAGCATAATAATAATGCTGTTAGAATATGAAATATTAAAAAGATTCAGTTCCTACTTTCGTCTACAAGAATTCTGATCAGCTTCCAGATGTAGATAAGAAGAAACAAAAACTCTAAATATTCTGTTAAAATTATCAATAGCAGTAAAATTTAAGTGTTGGAGATCATCTGTTTCACGATGCCATACGCTAGGAAAAGGCACAGAGATTAAATGAAGAATGTTGACACCTGAAAAATAAAAGAAAACAGAGAATGTAATAAATAGTAATGATGAATATAGAGTCTCAGTGGTTTTTAAACTAATTAATGCTCTCAAGAACTCGATGGCACCCTGCCTGCATCTGTCAACTTTATATATTAAATATCTGGAAGCCAAACACATCTTAAAGGGACAGGTTTACCAATAATACCTTAAGTCTGAGAATTGTTTAAGATAAGCTAAATGTCATAGAGATATAAGCTCATTGTCAAAATTTGAGCCTTTAAATCAATGTGTGTCCAGAACCATCTGCATTTGGAATTTAAAATAACTACTCGTCTTTTCTTGAGATTCTGCCATAAATAGAAAAATCGAATGTGAGATTTCTAATTTGAGATAGAACTGAAAGAATTATGTGGTTTCTGTACAGTTTTAGTATTTCTAAAGACTATTTACATATACTCAAGACCAATTAAAATCCATTGAAGGACAAGTACTCATTTCACTCCAAAGAATTCAGAATTCCAGACACTAACCTTCATGTAAAAATGGTATATGATCATCTTGTATACCATGACTGCGAGGTGCTTCGTTCATAAAATATGGTCTATACTGACCATTAGTTTTTACTAAATTATTGTATTTTAACAATTTATTTTCTGAAATATAAACCAAGGTATCAATTCAAGAAATTGAAATCATCACAGCCAAATAATAAAGAGTACATGTGCTATATCTACCAAAACTGGCTTATTTCAAAAATCTAAAATATCATTTAGGCATTTTAGAGGTCTAAACAGAAACAGCTCTAAAGATAAAAACAAAGCAATTATGGTGCAAAATGAAAACTAAACCTCGTTTTTTCACATCTATAGTCTGGTAAAGATATGCACATCTGGATATTATTTAAACATAAACTTTAAAATATCAATGATTATATCTAATTTTCCATTGCTTTGTTTGACATGTGTAAATATTTTTTATAAACTGTTATTGTCATGGTGAAAAGAAAGAAAAAACAAACCTATTTTATATAAATGTTGATATAATCTATTTGTTTCTTTAAACATATTTTTAAACTGAACATCAGAGGTTCCTATTAAATCTAACAACACAAAATCAGTCTGAAATAAGAAGATTCATACAGCTGATAAACAATTTACAAAAGATATGAACAAGTTAACATGTAGTGTCTAAAAATATAACTTAACTTTGAAATCTTATCAGGATTAGTCTGCAACATGCCCAGAATGAAACAAATTTGAGCTGTACATAGCAATATTTTTAATTATAGTGCAGTAAAAAGTACATGATAATCAGTGTGCTATGAAATATATCTGAAAAAGTGCCAACAAGCATCCTTTTTCAATTTCCAAGATATCTTCAGAACTTACAATTGTCTGTAACATATTTTTGGAAGGATCATGTGGATCGGGAGTTAATTTCCATTTTTGTGCTAAATGTCTAGCACCATATATAGAGTCTGTATCAGACCAGCGTTGGAATGCTTCTTCACCATCTAAAAATATCATCTCTATTGTTGTATCTGGTACATTCTAAAAAAAAAAACACAAATTTTCAACAAGATCTGTACGTTTTAAGTTACACTTTACACAAGCAAAAATATATAATGAAATATAATATATAGGTGTCAATCTGTCAAGAATTGTACCTTCTAGAGTGTTTTTATGAGCAATTGTGGACAGACCAATGGATGGACATGGCAAGTGCGATATACTTTCCACATTTCATGCGGACGTATAAAAAAATAATACTGTATGAAATATCTAAAGTGACTTCACTTACAGCATTAGCACTGGATTTGGCTAGGAGACATTCTAAATTGGTAGCTAAATCTATTAACATAGCACAAGGTACAGCTGAATCTGTAGCACCAACAAATTTATAGTTCTCTTGTTTAGAATCAAAATGACACACTAAAGCCAATCTGTTTGGTGAATTAGGATTATAGGTAGCTATGATGTTGGTAAAATGTTTCACTCCATATGGTGTTGTGTCAACAAATCTATCTTTTGTTATGGTCCAACCCAGGTTTGTCATTCTTTCCTCAATAAACTGAAAATACATTCATATGAAATAAAATAATCAGGGGACAAATAGTGGCACCATACAGTATACATATTTTTATTAATCTTTTATATTTTTTTAAAAAAGAGGGGTTATAGGCTACACCCACACAGTAGCAAATGACAGTCTTAATTCATAAAGATAGTGGACCACAGCCATAAATGCCAACAACGGCATGCGGATGGTAAAAACGAAACATCCATTTTAAGTTTCATCAAAATCGGCTCAAATTCGAACTTGATCTTCATTTTATGAATAATGGATTTCATTTGATTCCATCAAAAAATCTAGTTTTTAGAGCGTTTACAAGCAAATGATGTTGATAAAATCACTTACTGTATAGAGGTTGAAGGGCGATAACTCCTCAAAACTGACGTAGGAGGCCTAAATCTTGAAAAAGCCTTAAATTTAATCAGAATTAAACTAAACTTTCTCAAGCCTTTCGATTTAGGTCCAATTACATCCATTTTAAGTTTCATCAAAATCGGTTGAAAACTAAGAGAGTAATAGCATATTAAAGATTTTGGGGCAAGGGCAATAACTCTGCTTTTAACGGTCGAAAATAGCTCAAATTCGAACATGATTTTCGTTTTATGAATATGTATACACATACTGAATTTCATCTGATTCCATCAAAAAACCTAGTTTTTAGAGTGTTTACAAGAAAATGTTGATGGACCGACGGACGGACAGGGTCGCCGACAATATACATCCACATATGTTGGCGTATAAAAATCATGCTCATTCTAAATCTCAACAATAAGCTTATACATATTGTGTTCCATCATGTTCATAAGAAATTTTGACATATATTGGCTAAGCAAAGAGCAATAATTTTAAAATATTTTCGTCTAAGAATTTATGAAAATCAATCTCTTCTGAGATTTAATCAATAGATACGTATACCAAGTTTTGTAAAATATGTTGTGATAAAAATAAGGACAAACACTTGTTTGTAAAACAATAATAAAACAAACAATTATTAGATTAGCAACTTTAAATATTACAAACTTATTAATTATTCCCTGATGTTGTTAAACTTACTCAAAATTATTTATCACTTCATAACTCTTGTAAAAAGATTGTAGCCTGTTTAATGTTTGGTTAACTATTACAGAATCTGGAATGAATCAAGCATTTGCAGGAACAAAAACATGCATACAAACATGCCATTTTAATGAACAACAGATTTTCTTCGCATATTTTTGTCAGCTTGTTGGATATTATTCTGTATCACATTGACAATATTTCTATAAGTAAGCTTATTCAATGTCAATCTAGATTGAGAAGCTTTATGCTGAACTCAAAACTTTGTCTGGCACCAAGACACCTTCTTGTCATTCTTGACAAGTTTATGTATTCCCTAGTTTAATCAGGAGGACGATTTCAGGAGTTTATTATTAAATTTATGATTTGAATTGACAATCATACACATCAGAGTGTAAATTCGATGAAAAAATAATTCTAGGTTTAATTAGAAATGTCTGCAATCTAATGACCTATCCAAATATTTTTTGTCGAGTTAGTTGATTAAACCTTTATCACAATAAAAAAAAAATAAAAAAATGTTGTAGTGCCA
Source organism: Lottia gigantea (assembly GCF_000327385.1). Taxonomy (NCBI): domain Eukaryota; kingdom Metazoa; phylum Mollusca; class Gastropoda; family Lottiidae; genus Lottia; species Lottia gigantea. The sequence goes on along the minus strand of NW_008707225.1, from coordinate 2,021,855 downwards.
CATCATTATACGAAATATGACTTGAAATAGTTATCTTTTAGTTTTAATAGGTAATGTTCATCTTCATAATTTTTCTACTGGTTCGAAATTATTTGCCTTAGTTTCTCAGCAATTGGCACATTAAAAACATGCTTGTTTTCCAATGTTCTGGTTCAGTCATTGTTTGTCTTTAAAATTTTCTTTGAAGTTTTTATCATAACAGAATTTCAGGACTTTAGCCATTTAAGAAAGCAAATAGAGATTCAATATATAGAAATTGCCCAACACTATCCAGTAGTAAGCTTACAGATTTTAGAAACTTTTTCACTATATATGGTAATTCACAAAATGAATTCAAATCAACAATACAACAGTAATGTACTACTTGATGTACAATAAAATCTATTTTCTCAACGGACCAAGGCATTACTAATGAATGAACTTTGTTTTGTGGAAACAATGTGTGAAAGAAAAACTTAAAAAAGTTACTTATGACATGCATGTCATGAAAATATATCTGTTATAAAGAAATTATGACTAATAATAATTGACAGTCTATTCCATTTAAATTATTAAAAATATTCAGTAGCTCATCAATTATTCATTTAATCATACATGAGACTAAAAAGTTGAACTTTCATTCTTCAATGCAACAGGTAACAATGACTGACTTCTATTAGCAGACTGCATATATCCCTAAGAACTAAAATAATTTACCCGTTGTACTTGAGTATTGCCAGGAGTATCTGGAACTCTTTCAACCAATAGAGGAGTTAATATTTCACGAAATTGTTCTCTATTAGAATATTCTTCCGATATAATCTTTAATATATTTCTAGAGAACACTGGCAAGGATCGCTTCTTTACCTGAAATTCAAATGATACAAACACAATTGAAATACAGTGTCCATTATCAAACAGCTAGTTTAATTTAGAAGGTCAAATTTCAATCATTTAGCATAAAAACAAATGACTGACAAAAATAAGAGACTTTAAAATGAATACCGTATTTTACATTTTAAAAAGATAAGACTCTGGACTAACACCATTTGTAGCACAAGTAATTCATTACAGTACGGTAACAGTATTTAACTTATTAACATATTTTCTCTTAACACAGTGGAAAAGTGGAAATTAATCTAAAATTTCTTACTTAAAAAGCTCCCTTGGGAATTTTACTTTCTTTAATTGAATTCTTTGTGAAAGTTTTTTTTAAGTGTTGTTCTTTAATTCATTCAATTCAATTCTTACAAAAGGACTTCAATGTATTATGTCAATCACACTCCTCTAAAAACACAGGTGCCAAGTGGATGAATACGGTAGATGCTAGCTTATAATTTTAGTCTTGAATACCGATATATGTAAATAATCTTCAGAAGTACTAGAAATGTTAGGAATTTGCATGATTCCTTAAAAAATACTTCAGGAATTTTACTCACTATTTCTATGCCCTTTCTATATAACATATCACACAGAGCCTTATATTGACAAGTATCGTAGTTATTTTAACATTCAAACACAAATAATTCTGGACACATGGATTTGAACGCCCAAATTTCGACGGTAAGCTGTGAACACTATTATGGTACTGATTGGCTTAGCTAGAAAATTCCCGTTTCTGAGACTAAAGTATGATTGGTATAAAATGGTGCCTCTGTCTCTTAAATCAGTGAGACGTTTGAGGTTCCTGAAATTCCACTAAAACTAAATCTTTGATTCATCACAAATCACAAACTATGCTTTATATAACATGATTAGATTAGGCCCTAATAAATGACATCATCAAACACTTAGTTTTCGTGGAATTTCAGGAGCCACAGACCTCTGATTAAAAATTAGAATGGGGCAAATTGATGTTTTTGCTCATAAATAATTTAGAAACCCTCTTAACAGTCCTTTTAACACATTGACACATGCACATTTAATGATGTTAAAACCTAATACCGGTACTCAAACAATTCATTATTTACAATTATAATCAATTCAATAAAAATTGACAAAGAGAACATTTCAAACATAGTAAACATTTAATTTTCTGCCATTTATTTTACTATTTAGGCCCTAGACTAGATCTAACAACATTTCATTTGTCAAATGCATGAGAATGAAAATATGAAATATAATGTTTTAGGCATAAAGGTTACTTTTTTCGAAGCCCCAAAAACCTTTTCTACACCTCATTTCATAAGAATATAGTGAATAAGATAAGTAAACAAATTGTGTCAGAGTTTTTGAAGAACAGAGTAAATTCAACTGTAATGACATATATGACAGTAAGTATTGACATTGTAAGCAATACTATAGATAGTGTTGTAACAGTAAATCTTACAAACTTACCGTAGCGTGAAGGAAAGGTAAAATCCAACACGTTAACAGGACAGAAAATGTCCAAAACCATTTCATCCCAGGCATTTCACGTTAATATTGTGGAACTGATTGTTGTAAAGAAGTTATTAATAAAAAACAAACTTCTCTGAAGTCGGCATCACTTTTTAAAGTATAGCATGGCGACAATGTAGATGAGAAATATATTTAGCAGACAAGATGACACGACTACTGATTGGAGACTTTGCTATCCAATCAAATTATATCTTCTTACACAACATTCTCGTACATTTAATATTTGTCCCATATACACTACATGTCCGTGTCTTTCTTGATTCACCATGATGATAAGATCTTTCTGAAAAATCGAAAAACATGCAAACGTTTCACATTTAACAATTGTAAGACTCAGTCAAGCTTTTTATTAAAAACCGACCAGATTTTATTTAGCTGAAGGGCATTTATAACCTAAATTATCAGACCTTGTCAAATTTTACGATTTAACTGGGTGATTAACCCGGGTTATGACGATGAGTGTGCAAAGGTAATGTGTGAAGACTGGCCACTGGGGTCGTACTAGCTAATTGTTGAAATAGAAAGTCCTGATAAAGGTATATCACACCATTAAAATCCCATTTCTAAAATTCAATAAAAAACTAAACTGCTATAGCCCTCATAAAAAGCACAATTTATTTGATCCATGTCTTCCAGAATTTGGTTCATTTTATTAAAAGGATATTATAGCTTTGAGCTGTATTGTTGAAATTTTAATAATTATTGCATTGTCTATTTGAACGGATTGTTTGTGTTGATAGCTGATATGGAATATGTAATTCTCTATATTGATTTCCCTAGTTCCATTATGATCTTGGCGAGATAACAATACTATTGAGAAAAGAATATAACAACTTTCAAGACCTTTTCCTTGTCACCACAAACTGTTAATTAGGTTCCCTTTCGAGGCGCCATTGATACTTTAATCTAATATAGCAATTCCCCTGTTATTATTTCACAAGAGACGTCCACAGCTAATTCATACTCCTTCAGCAATGCAGAAAAATCTCTTGTGCACCTTGCAGCAACATGCAGAGACTTTCAAGGAAAAACCCCTTTAAATAGAGTAAGCCTGGAAACCTATTACTGGATCTCAAGGTCCTTTGTCGATTGTATTACGACCACCCCCCTCATTCACCCTATATTCCAAATATTTCGTGATATTTTCGTAGGTTTTCATTCATTTTCACGTCGGAGAATATAGCCTGACTAAATAGAACGTCTTAATTTACTAAAATTT
>NW_008707225.1:1875002-2018207 GCF_000327385.1 Lottia gigantea | reverse complement strand
CGTTTTAATTTTCAAAAATTGGGGGGGGGAAAAAAAAGGGTAAAACCCCCCCCCCCCCCCCCCCCCCCCCTACACAAAATTCCTGTTAAAAGCTTCAGTTTTGCTTTCTATGTAAGACAATTAGGTTCTTTGTTATTTCAACTTGCAACCCCCATAAGACCTAACATATCTACACCGACACTCAGAAACACAATTATTTGTACGTAATACAGTTTAGAATATTTATTAATAAATGGGTAGATTGCATGACAATGGTGTGAAACTTCATTAAATCCAAGACTGCCAAACAATATTTTGACAGTTGATAATTGGCTAATCTGTAGAAAATTTCATAATAATTGTAGGCTGGATATACATAAACAATTTGGAGGAGTAAATGACTTCATAATATACCCACAAAAATAGACCAGATATCATTTCAATTCACCAAAGAAAATACAGTCAGTTCCAAGGGCTACTTCAATGAACGACCACAAATAATCAACCCAATTTTCTCAACTAAAATTATCTCTATTCAACACCATCCTCTTGATGCTGTCTGCAGTAACCACCTGAACGTGAACATGTAACACTCTCCATAAGTTTTATCTGATCTCGATCTCTGTCCCTTACAAATAAAAATTATACTTCCTCGCAGATGCTATTTTAATTGGTGTTAGATGGTGATGAGAACAGTTTCATGAAAGAACTGGCCTTGGTCACAAAGTAAAGATTTATGATAAAACAAGGTGTAAGTTAACGGTTAAGATAATTAGATATGTTAACTAAGGTTGTCTCTGTAATACTATCTGTGGTAGTATCATTTCTTTGGCTGAAATAGCTGAAAATATAAGAATCAACATTATTTTAATATAACAATGATCATCTAAAGATAAATCTTATAATATATAACAGTTATTGTAGGAAATACAAAATTATAGATGTCGAATATTTGGTATGTTTAGTGACTCTTGATTGGTTCGAATTTGATATACTTTTTGATATATTTAAGTTGTTGCCCTTACTTTATGAAAAGATTATACAATTTTGGTATAAATTTATGTACATTGATGATCTTGGTCAGGGTTTTAATTTGATGCTTATCTATTTAGATATTAGTTCATGTTGAATTATTGAAACTTCAACGAGACATCATATAGACTAAGTTATAAAATGACATTTAAATCTCTTCTATACGTCATTGTTAAGTAGCTCAATATAATCTTAATGAGCCTGGATTCCATTAACAAATTACCTCAATCGTTTACATGAAATATTGAAATACTTCTCATTAGAAGTAAATATTCTAAGTTATATCCTCGAGCCATAATGTTGATAACACCTCATTAACAACAATGATCAGTCTAGGTACCTAGATAGTCATTCTCACTTCACCATCCACCCTGCGGTTTATCAGTAAAATGATTTGAATAAAGCTCAATATATGTTAGTTCTTTCTTTTTTGAGGGTTATACGTCACACAATCCATGATCTTAACAACATTCTTCTTGTCGCACTTGACTTAATATTGGCGATGCCTGATGTTTGGAAAAACCTAAAGTAAAACTTCTCTGAAATCTAGATCATAGTGTGAAAACTGTGGTTTTGAATATTTCAATGTGTATATTAGAGAAGTGGACAGGACAGTGGATGGAAGTATGTGTTTTGCGCTTGCCCGCTGACCTACAGGTCCGGGTTCAATTTCGAGATCGAGATGATACCAGAGAATTTTGTAACTCTGAGATGCAGGAGGAAGGGGTTGACATAAAAAAAGTGGTTGACTAGAACCGAAAAAGAGAAGACTAATGATGAAGAATTTGGGTATGATGGTTCAACCAGAATACTTCGTAACTACTTTGGTTTCCTCTTTTCGGTATATTCCCCCTCTGCATAAGCCTTCACCGAATAGTATTAAAATCTTCACGCAACTAAAAAGATAGGTGACGATAATTCTCGAGTATGTGGTATTTAATGTATTAATAATTAATATAAATCGTTATTGTCACAATGGTGTATTGGACATTGACAACCTGGTAACATCCCAAATGACTTATCTCATTATTTATATATCATAAGATATCATGTTGATTACAGCATTATGTATGATATATTTTCCCTGATGATTTTAACTGTAAGTTAATTATAAAATCTTATTGTTATATGAAACATTTGTCACATCTTGTTTTTACTTTCAAATTATGACAGACAGTCGGATCACGTGCAATATTTTTTTTTATAACAATTTTATTGATGCCCTTAGCACTTTATATATTATTATATGTATTTGTTTTTGTTTTATAATAATCTGTTAAACCTCTTATCTCGCCCCAATAACTCTATACTCTTCAATTGTTTTTACTCTGCACTTTTCTTTTAGTTTATATTTTGCTCTATTCTTTCATTGACTCTTTCTCTTTACTCTTCCAATGTTTCTTTTAGATCTATTTTTTCTCGCTGCCTTTCATCCCTCTTCTTAACCACTACAATTTATTTTATTTGTTCCTCTTCTATTTTACTGTCTTCTTTCTCTCGGCCCTTCTGTTAATGCTTTTCTGCAACTCTTCCACTGTCTTTCCCACTCTTCTTCGGATCATTTTCTCTCAACTCTTCCATTGTCTCATTCTTCTCCATTCTTCCTTATTCTTTTCTCTAAACTCTTCTTCTGATTTTTTTCCTTTCAAGTCTTTGTCCCTTTTCTACCCACTCTTCTTTTGATTTTTTTCTCTCAACTCTAGCACTAAATCTACGCACTCTTCTTCTGATTCTTTTCTCCAGCCTCTTCCACTTTCTCTTTTCTCTATACTCGTCTGACTATTTTAACCAAACTCTCTATTGATTCTTTTCTCCAAAGTCTTTCACTATCTCTTTTTTCTCAAATCTTCTCCTGACTCTTTTCTCCACACTTTTGATTCCTTTCTTCAAACTATCTTCTGTTCCTTTTCTTCAAACTTTTCTGATTATTTTATACTTCTTTAGAGTCTTTTCTCTCATCTCTTGGTCTCTTTTCTACTCACTCTTCTTCTGATTCTTTTCTTCAATCTCTTCCACAGTCTCGTTTTATACCACTCTTCTTTTGATTCTTTTCTCTCATCTCTTCATCTCTTTTCTAACCACTTTTCTTCTGATCTTTTTCTCTCATCTCTTCTACTGTCTCTTTTCTAACCACTTTTATTCTGATATTTATCTTCAACCTCTTCCACTGTCTCTTTTCTACCCACTCTTCGTTTTTCTCACGTATTTTCCACTAGTCTACTCTAATAACATGTTGTCCTCCTTTCCTCGTTTGGTTTTGATAATGAATTTTCTTTCGGCTATACCTTCCTTCCGCTCACCTTCGTATCTATCTAGGTATTGTCTCTTCTTTTTCCTGTCTTTATTCTTTATTCTATTATTGTGCCTGTATGTCCTCTCACCAAAACAATGTTGTAACAGGATGCTTTTTGTCTTCTTTGTTCTCTCGTCCGTATATATAATGGTATGTTATTACGTATCATTGGTTGGAATATCATTCATTATTGTTATATTGTGTTGTTGTCAAGATATTTATGATCAGTACATGAAGTCTATTGAATTTGTCCACTTTATTTGTAGGAGTAATATGAATATGAATCATCCATTTATTCTCTTTCAGTGCTACCTAACGGAGTGTCCATCTAATTATACGCTTTTGTTCTGATGTGAATGAAGCTAAAATGAGTTTCCAAACAGTTGGCCACATAATAAAGAAAAGTCAATAAACATATCAAGATTAGTAATAAACATGTAGGTTTCGAGAATACTTCGTCTTGATTATTATTAATACATTCACCAAACCTCCGTCAGCATCCAGTGAGACCAATTTAATCTATTTATAATTTGTTAAGATAAGTGACGAGCATTTGATTATGTTTCAAGAGACCAATTCAGATTGAAATTAATGTGTTCATGCATAATCAAATTCAGCATGATGCTATAAGGTCAAAACAGAATAATTGTTTCCAATAATTGCGAAATACCGCAACTAACAAAAATAGCAGTGTCAGCTCATAATAAAATAAAGCACAACAGGTCCGAACAGCAAAGCGAAACCAGAAATTAAAAAAAAAAAAAAACAGTTTAGCAATATATGGGTAGCACGTATTATTATACAATTTCACCAAAATCGACAGCAACCAATCTAACAATGATACAAACTTACAAAAACTGATAATATTCTGCAAAAGAATTTCAGCAAAGATCTTAAATGTCAAGTGACATGATGATCATCACGATTTCTGCTCTTTCAAAAAATGTAAATAGTTCGCCGAGATGGTACCAATAAAGTACGTCATTTATAAGTACAATGCTGATAATCGGTCATCACGAACTACGATTATCATCGTTTCATTCATACTAATCCACAAACGAAAACTGCAAAAAATTCGTCAAAGACTTGCCTGTACAGAGATAAATGTGAAGAGACATTTTGACGACAACATGTTAAAACGGATGCATCTTTCGCTTTAAAATGACAGTTTATCATAATTTTTATTACAGAATAAATCATTTATCAGTTCCCTTAAACCAATATCTTGAACTTTGTCCAATATTACAAATATCCACAAAGAAAAAGAATATTTTAAAAGCTGGTGGGTTTCGCAAGAAAACTGCCTCAGAACGGAAATGACAAGAAATAATTTCCTGTATTTTTATGTTACATTTTTATCCACAGAAAAGATTTTTTTTCAAAATAAATGGTTTTTGTCCATTAAATCATGCGTTAAGATGATAATATGATTACCACATTAATTCTTTTTTTTTCTTATTTGGTCCAGTGCATTATTTATTACTCGAAGAACAAAGGAAACATCATTAGAACTGTTTCAATATGACTTCGTTAAGAGACTATATTGTCAAAGTCTTTCATATTTCATTACATTAAACTGATTTGTATACAATTACAGATACTATTTCTGCTATAGTTTTGAGTACAGAAAAAACAATAGAGACACATTCATTAAATATACATGTATTTTTTTACTAGTAATATTGTGTGTGTTGTAGAAACTGTTATTGTGACTAAAATTTTCAAAGAAAGGCAACGACGTCATTACAAAAGAGAGTTTGAACGATAAGGATTACCTATGTATTATCTTCAGAATGAAATAGAATTTATAACACGCCAAATCTTCGTTCAACCAGATTGGAATGACTATAGTATTTTTGCAGAAAGCTCAATGTACATGAAAGATCAATAATAAACCATTAGCCACTACCTGATATAACATTACATGGTTTATCTAAATTCATGATGTTAACTGAGCAAAAGGACTGTTGGGTTGTCAATAAAAATAACCCAAATTCTTTCACCAGAATGGTCCACCAAACCTTTACCTACAGGTGCAGGGCATTAAGAAACTCACTTAGGACTTTCAATATTTTCATATGACAGAATTCTTACAATTAAAAATATAATTCATAATAATTCATCCGAGGAAAAAGATTAAGTTTCATGTGAGACTCGCCATAAGCAAAATGGCATTAAAGGTGTGGCTAAAGAAGGAAATCATTAACATCATTAAAAGATAACCTCAACTAAGACTAATCAAACAATGCTTACGTGTACATTCTACAGGAAATTACAAGAAGAGATGTAGAAAAACTGACATGGAAAGTCAATTTTCCATTATCAGTTAACCTAGTGCATTGAACTATTTTTATAACATTAATATAAAACCAGCAATCTATTATTGTAGTTTATGTTCTTTATGTTCTTTTCATGATATGTTTTATGTTTTTTTTTTGTGTCCCTCTTTTCTATGCCAGTGGCATGTCGTCATTTAAACAAACATTTCTGTAGGTCTTACTATCTTTACAAAGACTGAGTATCAACATGTTTTCCCTTTTTGACATTCAACTTATATCTTATATCATGTAGCCTGTTCAAAACAAATGTTTTTTGTTTTCCCCCCCATGAAGGTTATTTGAAAATAAATAATAACTCGTTCATAGGAAGTTGCTTACATCAAATTTACCACCAACCTTCCAGTAGTTTACATCATATTTATCATCAACATCCTCCAATAGTAAACATCATGTCTATCATAAACATCTTCCAGTAATTTACATCATATTTACCACCAACATCTTCCATTAGTTTACATCATATTTACGATAAAAAATCTTCGAGTAGTTAACAACATATTTATCATCAACATCTTCCAGTAGTAAACATATTTAACATCAACATCTTCCAATAGTTACATCATATTTATCATCAACATCCTCCAGTAGTAAACATCATGTTTATCATAAACATCTTCCAGTAGTAAACATATTTAACATCAACATCTTCCAATAGTTACAACATATTTATCATCAACATCCTCCAGTAGTAAACATCATGTTTATCATAAACATCTTCCAGTAATTTACATCATATTTACCACCAACATCTTCCATTAGTTTACATCATATTTACCATAAAAAATCTTCGAGTAGTTAACAACATATTTATCATCAACATCTTCCAGTAGTAAACATATTTAACATCAACATCTTCCAGTAGTTTACATCATATTTATCGTCAACATCTTCCAATAGTTAACATCATATTTATCATCAACATCTTCCAGTAGTAAACATCATATTTATCATCATCATCTTCGAGTAATAAACATCATATTTTCATCAACTTAAACAGTTGTTAACACCATATTTATCTTAAACATCTTCCAGTATTTAACATCATATTTACCATCAACATCTTCCAGTAGTTTACATCATATTTATCATCAACATCTTCCAGTAGTAAACATCATATTTATCATCATCATCTTCGAGTAATAAACATCATATTTTCATCAACTTAAACAGTTGTTAACACCATATTTATCTTAAACATCTTCCAGTATTTAACATCATATTTACCATCAACATCTTCCAGTAGTTTACATCATATTTATCATCAACATCTTCCAGTAGTTCAAATCATATTCATCATCAACATCTTCCATTAGTTTACATCATATTTATCATCAACATCTTCCAGTAGTAAACATCATATTTATCATCATCATCTTCGAGTAATAAACATCATATTTTCATCAACTTAAACAGTTGTTAACACCATATTTATCTTAAACATCTTCCAGTATTTAACATCATATTTACCATCTTCCAGTAGTTAACAACATATTTATCATCAACATCTTCCAGTAGTTCAAATCATATTCATCATCAACATCTTCCATTAGTTTACATCATATTTATCATCAACATCTTCCAGTAGTAAACATCATATTTATCATCATCATCTTCGAGTAATAAACATCATATTTTCATCAACTTAAACAGTTGTTAACACCATATTTATCTTAAACATCTTCCAGTATTTAACATCATATTTACCATCAACATCTTCCAGTAGTTTACATCATATTTATCATCAACATCTTCCAGTAGTAAACATCATATTTATCATCATCATCTTCGAGTAATAAACATCATATTTTCATCAACTTAAACAGTTGTTAACACCATATTTATCTTAAACATCTTCCAGTATTTAACATCATATTTACCATCAACATCTTCCAGTAGTTTACATCATATTCATCATCAACATCTTCCAGTAGTTCAAATCATATTCATCATCAACATCTTCCATTAGTTTACATCATATTTATCATCAACATCTTCCAGTAGTAAACATCATATTTATCATCATCATCTTCGAGTAATAAACATCATATTTTCATCAACTTAAACAGTTGTTAGCACCATATTTATCTTAAACATCTTCCAGTATTTAACATCATATTTACCATCTTCCAGTAGTTAACAACATATTTATCATCAACATCCTCCAGTAGTAAAAATATTATTTATCATCAACATCCTCCAGTAGTAAACATATTATTTATCATCAACATCTTCCAGTAGTAAACATATTTATCATCAACATCCTCCAGTAGTAAACATATTATTTATCATCAACATCTTCCAGTAGTAAACATATTTATCATCAACATCCTCCAGTAGTTTACATCATATTTACCATCAACATCTTCCAATAGTTACATCATATTTATCATCAACATCCTCCAGTAGTAAACATATTATTTATCATCAACATCCTCCAGTAGTAAACATATTTATCATCAACATCCTCCAGTAGTAAACATATTTATCATCAACACCATCAATATCTTCTAATGGCTTCCAGTAGCTTACAAATTAAATGTGAAAACACATGTATTTCGGGTTTCTTCTTGTGATTCGGATTGTTAGTATTTGGTTTATTTTTTACATATTATTTACCATCAACATCCCTATGTTTATCATCTGTGAAGCTCCTTGTTTTAATGCAAACGCGTGATCTTAAAAGTATCCCCTATCTTTTTTCAGGTCAGATTATTGATCTCTCTCGTTCTCTTCTAATTTCTTTTTTTCTGATTCTAGATGTCCGGTAGGATCTTCGAGAGTATAATTTGTTAACTAGTAAAATATGTATATATTTCTCTATTAAGATGACACAACCTCTGGTGCTAATCATATAAATTGCAATTATCAGTCTGGGCCATAGATTTGCCTGTAACATTCATTCCACAATTTTGTATCAAGCTCATATTTCTTCACTTCCTGACTTTAATGAAATCATTATTGTTTTGTATTTCTGGTATTTTGGATATAAATCACCCATGTACAATCATGTTAAATAACTTTTTTCAATTTAGCTGTCTCCTAAAGCTCCTGAAGTCCAAATGTATAACTCGTAAATATTAGCTAGATTACATTAAAAATAATGGAGTCACCTCAAGGCCACTTACCATATAGGAAAAAACCTGCGAGTGAAAACCGATAAAGTTAAATGAATTTCACAGCATGCTTTCCGCTATTGATCTGGATAGTTGTTGACGCAGGCGGCAAATTGTTTCTACATTGAACAAGTATTTTAATCACTGAATATAACTTGAAAGATAACAAGTTTGGATGCAAGAAAGTGAAATGACACCATTAGAGTATAATAATTTACATAAAAATAGGAATATTTTCAGACAATACAATATCCGGAGAAGCAATGACTGCTTTATTCGTGATCACTTTCTATATATTTCCATATGTCATCGTGTGATCAAAGCATGTAAGTACTCCAAATGAGCTTATCAAGGACATCAAGCAACTCAAATCATACAGAAAGATACATGTATACATACATGTAAAATAAGTCTGTCGAGAAATCATGTTAACGTTTAACAACGGGATGTACATGTCCTCATGTAAGTTTGATATATCAATTGTATCACTTTTCATTACAAATTCCCCTTTTAAGTTAAAACTCAGTTCAAAAGAATTGACATTGTAGTGACGTATGTTTTGATACCTTTCAGAATAGTAAAACAGGTCTGAATATATATATATTTGTAAATGGCAAAGTTTTGATAAATTGTTTTCTGGATGATATCTTTGATAAATATTTATCATTGATTATCATATGGACGATAATATGGTAACTTCTTTTTGTTCCAAATGGAGGATTTTGTTCGAATTTTGTCTCTTCAAAAACTTCGATATTCAGCAAACACAATACAAGATTTGAGATATCAATTGTGCCAACTCTGTTACGCCACTATCAGATTGTAAAAGCTGAAAATCAGATGAATTATGTCTTTGAACGTAAATCCGTCATGGATTTCCGTCACAATCATTAGAGACACACACGTTCCGGAAAAAACGAAAGGTCATAAGGGATCTATACGTTGTGAAATAAAAGAAAATAGCAATGTAGGCCAGGAATTTCATTGTATGATGTTGATGTTGATGTATGAAAAAAGAAGCCTAATCACACCATGTCTTGCTAACGTAACCAGACATTTTTAATTAAAGTGGTGAGGTGTAGCTAGGAATAGATTTAATTAAAGAACTAAATGTCAATTTAAAGTCATAAACGAATTAGAACGATAAACATAGTTAATAAATGGAATATCGAGCTGTGTTAATATGCTAGGCGTCCTTATTCAAACATTATCTGATATAAAACAATAACGATGTATCTCAAACTCCCACTAGTCACGTCATTATTGGTCTTCGTCAAACTCGGAAAGATACTTATTAGTGTTTGGCCCCGAGGTATCATTTTACATCTCCCAAATTATAACATTGATCTGTTGTTATCAAAATAGAAATATATAGCCTACAGAATCAATTCTGAAGATCAACATTAAGAGAAACAGACACTTTAGGCCTTTATCTCAAGGTTTATTTCTTGGCTGGTGGCAGATCTAAAGGATTTGTTTAGGTGTCAATGGTTGTTTTTGAACAAGCTGTTTCCTTGTTTACTTCCCACACAATAACATTTAAAGACTGGATTCACAATTCCTCTTCTTCAACTCAGCTTTACTGCCAAAAACACAGAATACAAAATAAGACGTTCACTTCACACGATCATAGAGCATATTTCATTAAAAAAACATAAATATCAATCATGTTAAAAAATAACTTTGTACTAATGGAAATATAATATAGACGACAAAAGGACTCCAATCAATACGCCTACATATTTACGTTATTTCCGTTCATAAAACCATGTGCAATCAGCGTAAATTATCATGCTGTTGTGTGAAACTTTCTTCATTATATAAAGAGTCCGAACAACAGTCTAAATTTCACCAGATCGTTAGTATACTAACATTCTCGCATTTTATTGCCGATTGTACTTATATTTTTGCAAATACATCTTTTATCTAATACAATACATGATACCAACATAATCAGCAATAACTATTATACAAGTTGGAACCTCAATTATATCTTCTTAGATATTTCAGACTGTCACCTCCGTCTCGGAAAGTCTACGAGCCTCCACTCCAAATGAGACCTCCACTCTCAACAATATATAAATAAGTTAAAAAACATTAACAGGCTGAAAATGTTTAAATCTTTCATTAGCTGACATTAAATTGACTTTCATATTCACACAGAATGCAGTAGATTCATATGTTTTCCCGGGGGACCCCAACCCAAGTCCCGGGGTCCCTACTCATCTAATTGAGCCAAGGTCCTCCGCTCGAATCAAACTGAAATATTAATACGTAAAGCTGGAGACCAGCACTAGAAACAGAGAGGATTATATATAGTAAGATGATACCCTTTAAATTTAGCGAAACAAACAACGCCCGAATAAAAATCGATTACTTACGAGCCGAAGAAAGGTCATAAAGAGCATCGTTCAATCATGAAATAAATAAACATGTAATAACAAGAGATGATATCGTTGATTATTAAATACTCTTATAGTGATATTACAACCCTCAAAGACCTATTGATTAAACAAGATGATATTTTAAAAGTATTGGAAATTACTATAAATTACAAATTAATATCAGATAAAAGCTGTTTCAAGATCGTATTTATCCGACTGATCAAACCGGAAGCTAAAAATTTTGAGGTAATTGGTATTTTTTTTATAGTTACCACAGACCACTGTTTTTTTTGTTTTTTTTTAAAAAAAGAAAAGCGTTGGTAAAAAAAACAAAACAAAAAAACTATGAACCATATCGTCATAATCGTCCATATTATCTGTGTTATTATATTTCTTTTACTTAGATTGGATCGTTTTGTGTGCTTGGCTTTTCACAGAATTGTCACCATTACGTTAAAATGAAACAAATATGCGAATTAACTATGCGATAATTAATACCCGCGAGAATTAACTCTTGAAGACAAAGCAGGCGATCAAGTCAACGATTTTTTGTATTGAGACAGGTTTTTTTTTATTATTAAATTGAAAGACATGTTTTAAATTGCATGAATTGTGTCAATGAGTGGGAAGATAAAATTGAAGGACTTTTACGAAATCAATGTCTGTAATTGATCTTTTAAATGACGAAAAGTTACCAATTTTTTGTTTCGTAATGAAGATAAAGGCCTATAATCAGCTACCAGTATCAAACGACCGGATGTTCTAAATGGCAATAAGAAAGAACGAGAAAGTCTAATTCAGTAATCATTTAAAGAAATAAAAGAGAAATTCTTAAATTATGGGGTAGATTCCATAATATCTGTAGATTGAAACAGAACAAGAACAAAAGAAAGGTTCATATAGAACCTACGTTCAGCTATCTTTCGTAAGCAATGGTTAGATTTGATAAACGTCCAGTGGCGGAGCCAAAGGGGGGCAGAGGGGGATTGGGATGAATTGGAAGACCATGGGGAGGAATCATTGCCAAGCGGGGAAATGGGGAGGAATCATAGTTCCTAGGAGGAAATGGGAGGCAAGGGGGTCTACATTGGCAATCGACTTCATTCACCCCGGACATAGACAACATTCGGCAAAAGGGCCATATTTAATTATCTCGATATGTGGAGTATGATTTTATATCCATTAATGTTAATCGCTGAATACATTTTTCAAATGAAACACGTTTCAAAATGAATGATTCATTGTGGAAGGAATTGATTTTGAAGAACTCTTTCTCGGAGGATCTCACTGAGATTGCTTCCATTTATATACCCTTTTAACATCCGGTTCGACGAGACCAACGCTGAAAGATTTCTATTTACAGACTGACTGAACAAGATTTAGACTTAAGATTATCACTATCGAGCCTCAAACGGTGTCGTTATTACCCACTCGTACCAACTTCCGGACTAGAATGCTGCTAGTTACCTACGAACATTTGCGAAGGTTGGGTCAAATGCGTTATCATCATCCTATTTACAGTCAGATTTCTGTGGCACAATGGTAGTTTTCTGTTTTCAGAATCCGTGAAAATTAATAAGTGTATCTCTATCATTAGTATCAACAGATAACGCCAATATCTACATATCATTATTCCTTCTGAACGGGTGACAATTTGGAATAATTAAGATACCGAGATACATTTGATTACCTTAGTTGGGAAGAGTTTACTTCATTTACTTTTAAAATATTCGCTATTCTCATTTATTCATTCATTGTCTTGAGTTTTTGACGTTTTGACACATTATTTAAAGAAGAAATAAAACAGATTGTATCTCCAAGAAGTTTCCAACAAAGTCTCAAATTGATCAAATATACATTTCGTGCTAAATTGGCCAAGATAGAAAGTGTCTTATCAGGCGTCTTCTGGTGGGTTATTATTTGTTCTTCATAGCGTGGGATGATTATCGTTATTTCATTCTATTAGACAGATAATAACTAATTCTTTTATCTTTAATTATACAAAGAAACAAAGTTGATCCAACTGTTTTAACTGTCTAGAACATTATTTGTCTCTCTGCCTTTTCTTGGGTTGGCATATCCATAACACTAATTTAAAAGCTACGATTTTGTGAAAGGGCAGTAAATTTTCTGTTTTGAAATATTCGTAAATTATACCTGAAATTATATTTTTAAGATCAAACAGAATTTGTTTTAAAAGGGAAGTACTAATTAATTAGTTAGCAGCATAAGTTAGTTTTGGTGTTGGACCTCATAAAACTCATACCTTTAGAATACCTGTTATAAGACTCTACTCTCTACTATTTGACGTTTATTTTTTTCTAGCACCTACCAAAAACGAACGAAGTTTAGTAAACCTTTTAAATAGTTTTGGCGTTTGAAATTAATGACAGAATTTTTATTCAGTTAAGGATTTGGACACAGGCTTTTATTTTAGTCTATAGTTTTCATTTTTTGAGCTTACTTTTTCAAAATAATCAGACTGACCCTTTAGATTAAAAAACAATGTACATGCTATCAAGCTATTCCCATCAAATCATAGCCTACCTCACTATAACCTTAGATGGAGAGAGAGAGAGAGAGAGAGGCTGGTATTAAATCCAAACCGCCATACCGAAAGTTGGGAACTATAAATTTTTTAAATCTTCTTAACTAACCAAAATTAATGAATTCAGAATAGTTATACGTGATTGAAGTCTTGAATTTACATGAAACCAGATTGTTTTCAATTATTTGGATGTAAATAGTTTTTAGAAATGTACAAAATTCACATACTGTTATTCCTTCAAATATATCTCAAACTGGGACTTTCTTTTCCTATTTCTATAGATGTATTTTCTATTTATTGCACTTTCCAAAAAAAGATGACTTTCAAATGTAGATAATTCTAGACACACATGGATTTGAAAGCTCAAATTTCGACGATGTTTACTAACACTATTACTAACAAATGATATGCCCCTTTAACACATTTTTTTATATTCTTCACATTATTTTTTCTATTTTTATTAATATTGTTTTCGCAATTTATTTGATCAAATTTCAGATTGTCAGTTCGTGATTGTTAATTTAGTTAAGTTGAGAAATATTAAACAAAAATTTCTGAAAAATATGTTACACACATCAGTCTTGAAATAAAATATGCCTTCAAGCAATCCACCTACTCATCATATAACATACATTGAAATTGAAAAGACATCAACGAACAATCTCAGGAAGCTTTTAAGTACCGAGATTCCACGACTACGATTGTTTAAGTGGTGGTGTCAATCATTAAAGAGTCTAGAAAGGAAGTTAAGACCATTAAGACGATGTACAGTGTGACAGCTAGCGTGTTTAGAATATATATTTATAGGTCTAATAATGATAGATGTGACAGAAACTGTTCCAGCACAAAAATGACACTTGGTAGGAGAATATGTATCAAAATTTTGATGGATCTGACCATTGACTGATAGGTTGGCACAGAGCAGATCTGTATCTAGCACATACGAGGTGTGTCAGAAAAGTACCAGGATTGGTGTCCCGACAGATTTATTTTGAATCTAATCTACAAACTAAGAGTACTCGAACTTTTCAAACCTCGTATTACGAAACGTAGGATTCAGTTGAAACACTGAATGAAACTCCGATAAAAATATAATGTGATCAAAGTAAAGGTACAATATCGTAAACTTTGATCCAATGATTCACAGGAATATAAAATTGGATTAAATACAGATACTAATAACGATCTTGAAACTAACATCTCTTCCGCAGTTTAAATTTGTTCCTTTTCATTTACTTATTTTATTCATACGACTTACGCATGTTTTGCGATCAGTTTTTAAATGGTTGGAACTGACTTCCTGATGAAATTCACGTTCATTTCCTTTGAAGGCTAGGTTGTTTACGAGTAACTTGAGAATATTTGCATTTCTTCAGGGAGCGATCTCATTTCATACTGGCATCGACATATCAAAATAAGAAAATCAAGGTGTCAATAATACCGACAACAAGTGTTACTTTAGATGATAATGGATATTTGATTGATCTAGGGAGCTATTTGGTAAGCAAGATGACAACAATAGATAGTATTTAGTTATTAATATCAGTAGACAATCGTGATAGTGAATGAAGATATTACAATAGTATAGTAGTGGACCAATGTAATAAACGCCTTAACGTATAGACAGCTTCCAGGAAATTAATCCTGACCATCAATAGATAGCACCTTCTTTATAGTATTATCTATATTATTCACAAGTATGCTGGATTCAAGTACAGATGAATACAGAGAGGATATCTATAAAATGAACGAACATCGTGCCTAAGTTGTTATCCATGTAAAATATTGTCATTTTCTGTCTCAAAAGTCACAAAAGCAAATTTGTTTGTTGGGATATCTTAACAGAATAGGCAGTGAATGGGGCCCCTCTGAATGCTAAGGCCACTCTGCTATCATAGAGCCAATAAGGCTTTAGCTCTTGATCCATAATGGATGTGGGAGTATAGTATTATTATAGAACAAGGTCTGATGACGAGAAAATCTCATTGTCTAATGGCGTCCAACAGAAATGTTCAATTTATAACATTACCTTGTTTCCTATTTATTCCTATATCTAGTTCTTATAACATAGTAATCGATATAACCTACTCTTAAAATCTGCATCAATTTAGTAATGACAACCTTGTGATACTGTAGTTATAGAGCACTTGCGGTGAAAATTAAAATACATCCATGACAGCAGTTGTTTTTCATACCAGCAAAAAACCATGAACCAAGGTGAAATCTCTTCAATCCGCTGATATCGGATAAAAACTACTTCCAATTGCAGGTCAGATCGTATAATATTCCATATTGCAAATAACGTGCTGTGCTTAACTTCACTGCTTTGATAAATTTTATCTTTGAAGGTTATGCGTGCCAATTCTGTGCTCCAAGAACAATGAAGATATACGACAATAATAAGGAATCGGTCAGTTTGACATATTATTTTTGTAAAGGGCATTTAGAAATAACAAATTAAGTGTAGAGAATATACAGACTGATTGTTAGCTCTTCTAATCATCTTCTATTAGTATCATGCTGGCCCAATTTGTTCTCTGAAATATAATGGTGGACGATTCAATAGCCATTAGAATCAGTAGGATATTCTGACCTTTATATAAAGATTATTAAAACTAAGTAAATCTGTACGTTGTCTAGCTAGGCTATGATCATGAATTAAAGTTTGCTTAATTACAGATTTCAATTCTGACTAAGTCTTTAATTGTGGTCTTATTTCTGAGTCTATCTCTCTAATAATCAGACCTAGATTTCTTCAGAAATAATCACTGTTAGGTCTAATCTCGAAATTGGTCAGCCAAAGACATCTAGAAATAATTGAAGATTACGTAGCAGATGTTCTTAAGACAAGAAATTGGCCAGACTATAAGATATATCAAAGGATAGTATGCCACTACATTTTGATCAGTTTCAATTATTTTAGCCTCTTATCTATGAATTCTTTGATGGTCTTTGATCAAATTTTGCTAAAAGCGGACACATGGAAATCTGAAATTATTCATAAGAAGCTAAGCTTAAACGAAACATTACAAAACGCCTCCATCGCTTTTCTGCAATCTTTAGATCTGAAACCAATCCTATTGTGGAGACATCAAACAAGTTGTCTAAAATGGTTTAAAAAATTAAGTAGAAAAAGATTAGATTAGAAGACAGTGAAAAACAAAACAATCAATGAGACATAATATTCCACTTGAAAATGGTATCAGACAATCAGACAATATAAGAATCTTAAAAGACCGCCAAAGGGATTGTAATGAGATTTTTTTCTGACACTGATAGCATCGATTTGCACCAGTTCAATTTTTAGTCGTAAGTCTGTGGTTCTTGTATTTCACATCAAATGATAACTTCAGTGCAAGAATTAAAGTATCATAGGTTTTTGGGCTACGAGTACGAATTTCCATTTTAACATATTAACCTTAACATTCATGAACATTGCTTTAACCTTGTGCCAGTGCCTTCTGTTGGATAGTACTCTTTCAACCTCCCTAATCACTAAAACTAGGCGT
The DNA here is from genome assembly GCF_000327385.1 of Lottia gigantea. Taxonomy (NCBI): domain Eukaryota; kingdom Metazoa; phylum Mollusca; class Gastropoda; family Lottiidae; genus Lottia; species Lottia gigantea. Next base: position 2,001,010 of record NW_008707225.1, on the reverse strand, counting down.
TTTATGACAATGACTTGCATTTTTTTTAAACGTTTAGTTTTAGTGAAATACAACAGACTTCTGAGTGAAAATTGGAGTGCCCCCAACAGACAGAAATGGTTTAGAAAACCTCTTTACAATCCCTTTAAGGTCGTTATATTCGACCTCTATGCATGGAAAATCCCAAATTTAATTAACTTGGTTTATTCGTAAAATGTAATCAAAGAAACACAGACTTTATATGTTGCGAAATCCTACACTAAATGAATTCTGCCAATGTTCTGATTAAGGTATTAATTATGAGAGCCAAGTCATTATTTATTATGGAATTCACTGATTAATGTTTTTCTGTCGCATTAGATTTTTAACATCCACCTGCCCAACAAAATCAATGGGCGGACGGTAGTCACATCAACAAGACAAAATATTGAAAACATTGTTATTATTCTGGGTGGAAATCATTAGAAAAAGTAGAATAAAAGGTTTTGTCCAAAAATAATAAAAAAGAAAACACAGAAAGAAACCAACATCAAAATCACCTTTCACGTTCAATTTTGGCATATTTTGGCCCACCGTATCACGAATACGGGTTTTTACATAGGCTTATTAAGTAAGAGGTAGTATGACTAATGGGGGTGATGATTGTTAGCCAATTCAAGGGTAATAACTCGAAAATCGCTTACAAAAATCCGTGTTAATCAAGCTGAAGCGAGATGTAAATATTTAAGTTAAAGTCGCTCTCCGAGAATAACTCCAAGGTGCTGGTACTTTTAGTAAAGCAACTGATAGACAGTCGCAACCAACTCTCAATAGACCTGTCGAGAGCGACTATTCCTTAAGTGGAAGGGGGCCTGCTATATAATGTCACGTATCAAAATCCAACTGTCGATAGAACTGCCGAGGGCGGTTTTCTGTCTATTGGACAGGGGTCTGCTCAAAAAGCAAATTTCTGTTCGAGAGTGCTCTCAAGGAATAGAACAGTGTTCTATGTCTGCAAAAACTAGCAGGTTTTTTCCCGTTAGGACACTTTTGCAGACGTCGACTATATTAAATGTGTATATAGCGCATTTCCTTCTGTAACAGAAGACACAAACCTTAACGGATTTTAGCTGAACTTTAGGTAGATATATTGATCATATTCATCAAGGAACGAAAAGTTCCCAAAGTCTCTCTTCACTTAATCATGGCTCCAAACTCAGACCTACAAAATTTTTGTGTTGCAAACAAACTGGCGATATGAGTTGCAACTAGCATCCCATACCCGCGAACAGCTCGCGAATGTAATTTGTCTCTCATGTGGAAAGGAACTCGAAAGCTTCTCGCGTTCGTAGATCGTACGATCTGAGAGTAACTCTCAATAAAATGTACTCTCAAATGGAGAGGCCACTGACAGATCTCTCAAAAGTAACTTGCAGAAAAAACACATTAGTGGACGCGTTCTCTGTGGCTTTCTTTAAACATTAGTCAAGGGCAATAACTCGAAAAAGGTTCATCAAATCTCGCGATTAAAAATCGAGTACAAATTCTCATTATTCGCAGTCTTATCAACATACAGAAGCATACCAAGTTTTTTTTCAAATTCCGATCAAAACTGTAACGTATACTAAATTTTATCCATATAATTTGAGCTTCAATCGAGCCAACAAAACTAATATTTTACTAAAGATATATATTTTTGACGGATAGACAGGGTCAATATAAGTATACATTTTCATTATATAGGATTATAAAAGCGTGGTTGATTCTGACAATACCATCACTAATTCAAGCTAAAAAATGAGTCGCGTATTGGTAATTTAAGAAGATTAAATGATATGAATGGCGTCTTTAAAAATTTGGGCACAGAAGGCTTTAATATCTGATGTAGATGACTGCTGTTTTGTCACAGCAATAGGCCCTACATGCTATCAGACAAGACTTAAATGTTTCCGAATTCAATTAAAATGCTTTACAAGAAGAAAACAAGCCCCCCCCACATCAAGAATCTATTAGCCATGGAAAAGTATTATGAAAATAGTATGAATTATAGAAGATTCACCCATTAAAGAAATGTTCGTCATTTCTGCTAATGGAATTGATTATTTTTAAGTGACAATTAAAATGTAGTCAGAATACACCAAATTGACCGCCTGTTGTTCAAATCTAACAAGGAAGGATATCGATTTTTCATGTTTTCCCGCGCAAACAAGCCTACATCTTTCATCTGTACTTGTAATTTAAATGGCTAATAATCACGTCTTCAATATAATAAGGATAGTCAGATATCCTACATCACTATGGAGTTATTATTAGGCCTATTAATTATTAAGAAAAAATACAGTCTAAACTAATCATCCTTTATGCAGGTTTCAGATAATGGTGTCCAAATTATTCCAATGCAATGTCACCATAAAATGAGCAATATCAATATCATTATGAAGTTTTATACGGAAATGTTCAAAACGCTCTTAATTGCCAATGATTTGTTGTATATGGTAGCAACGCTACCGTGGAAATCTACTGCAAAAGCCAAAGGATGAAAGTACGTTTAAGCAAAAGGGAATGTATGTAGCTAACACTCATTTACTGGTATTATTTTTGATGAATATCGAAAAGTTTTTCGGTATTTATTCTGAAACCACTCTTACATGAGCTTTTTTGTTTTCAGGGATAGTCTTTTTAGACTGGCCCCGTTTCCTCAGATTGGTTGACTCCAGTTTCCTCAGATTGAATGACTCTCTATTCCTCAGATTCCTGTTTGACCCGCTCCTGATTCCTCAGATTCACTAAGTCGCAATTGCTGAGATTGACCTCTTGATTACTCAGATTGACCAACCCTCTATTCACCAGATTGACTGACTCCTGATTTCCAGATTGATTGAATCTCGATTCCTAAGATTGACTCTAGTCTAAAAAGAGTCTCTTTTCACGATAGAAACCATAGATGTTTAGCTTTACCTAGAAATTATTTATGAAATTCAAGGACCTAGCCATCCCTGTAAGCAGTTCCATAGTTAGCAAATTTACTAAGTGGAAATATTTCATACAGGCCCTCTGGCAATCAGATAGATATAGTTTTTACTTGATTAAGTTGATTTGAATGAATGCATGAACTTTCCTTTTTTGCAATGGAATCCATGTTACACATGAAATAAAACAGTGCAATTCACACTGACAATTTGATGTTCAATTTAATAAGGTAATTTACAATCATGATGAAAGGATGGTTTTTATTTCCTTTTATGTTTCATCTTTCCACTTTCTTTTTTAAATGTTCCACTTGACTTTGGTTTAGAGGCATAATTCTTCCTTCCCCCTTTTTCTTTCATTTGCCTTTTCTTTGATTTCCAATCTTTATCGTGAATCCATTTATCTCGTTTAATTTCCCATCTCAATTGCTTCACATCTGAAATAGAAATGAAATAGAATGAAGAATTATAGGAAATACAATAAACATGTAAGGTTGTTATCACTTGGAATATAAAAATATCCTCTAGCAGTATAACAGATAATGAAGTTAATAAAGAGTTGAGTTAGAATATTATAATCTTTAGTTATATATTATCTTCATCACAGCACAATATCTCACAGTTATCTTCTTATCTTAATACTAATTAAAGATGGTTTTTTGGCTTTTGAAGAGTGAAATTAACCAATCTATTTGACTATTGGTGATAATAAATTATCATTTAATGTGAACGTAGAAAGGTTCAGAGAAAAATTTGCTTGGTCAAGCTAAATTTAAATGATATGATATATGTCTGTACAGAGACAAACTCGTATTTTCCTTATCATTAGAATACCTCTACTTTCCCTTGATATAAGTACTAGTCGTCGAATAATCCAACATATATATATCTGAATAAATCTTTAAACCCTCTGTTCACAGAGGTATTTATGCAGTAAATCATCAATTCAATTTAAAGTTACACCTGATAAAGATTATGCTTACCACTATTAGCTGTGTTAGATAAAGCTTGAGAACCAAGTGTTTCTATATCAACATTATCCATATTACTATCTATTATACTGGAGAATTCATCTGCTGCTGCATATAGATCTGCTACTTCTTTACTGTTTAATTAACATAAATTAATATTTTCATGATAGAGGTACTGAATCATGCATGAATAGACGTGAACATTTGAAAGTTTTAATGTTTGATGCATTTTATCAGTATCTATGCTGAACATCCTCAAATATGTATCTTTATTTGCCTGTTGCTTTATTTGGAAGATTCATTTTGTTACCTCTTCTTTTTCTTTCTTCCTGATGAAAGGAAATCTTTATCTAAGACGTCATCATCTACTTTTGCTTTTCTTTTCTTACTTGAGCTTTTGTCATCTGAAAAATTTATTGAACATGATCAGCTTTACTATGGTTTTAGAGAAGGATTTAATTGCTAAGTTTCCCAATTAAAACTGATTGCTGTTAGTCATGTTCAGTCAGGTTAGAGGTCACTCACTGCAGTTAAATAACAATCTATAAGATATTTAAACAATCTGACCTTATCTTATTACATTCTTACCATCAGAATCTGAGAAGGCAACATCTTCCTCATCAAAATCTACATCATCACCATTAGCATTAAATTCTTTAAAAGCTGATTTCATCTCATCTTCATCAAATTCTGGTTCTTCATCAGATAAATCTTCATCATCATCATCCAAATCATCATCACTACTGTTATCATCCTGCTGCTTCTTCTTTTTGTTCTTCTTGCTAAATTCTCTGTAAGAAATTAAAGGAAAAGGAATACTAGGTTACTGTGTAAAGACATTATAATGTTGCAAGATGCAAGATGTGTCCAGTACTATGAATTGTTTAGTATTCATTCCTTACCCTGCAAAATCTAAATCCAGATCTTTCTTCATAAACACATCTTTAGGATCAGCTTGTTTTTCGAAGTTATCTGAAAGAATGAATCAAATTCTGATCAGTAAAAGTTTTGCAATCAGAATCAAAAGAATGGAAAGAGGACAAGGGCACCCTGATTTGTAGATTTCTAAATAAAACAATGTACCTAAAAATGCTTCGAACTCATCATCACTAACATCTTCTACATCTTCATCACCTTTCTTCAATTTTTTACCTAATTTTACTTGCTGTTGGAAATATCTAAAATTTAAGGGATACAAGTTATTGGACCATCATGATATATGAGATGAATGAAAATTAATACCACAGAGAAATGGATGAAAATTGATAGCAAAACCACAAAAAGCTCATGGATGAAAATTTATACCAAAACCATAGAGAACTAATGGATGAAAATGGATACCAAAAGCACAGAGGACTCATGAAGAATAATTGATAGCAAAAACACAGAGAACTCATGGATGAAAATGGATACCAAAAACACAGAGAACTAACTCATGGATGAAAATGGATACCAAAAACACAGAGAACTAACTCATGGATGAAAATTGGTACTAAAATCAGAGATGAAAATTGGTACTAAAATCAGAGATGAAAATTGGTACTAAAATCAGAGATGAAAATTGGTACTAAAATCAGAGATGAAAATTGGTACTAAAATCAGAGATGAATATTGGTACCAAAATCAGAGATGAACAGAGATGAAAATTGATACCAAAAACACAGAGAACTCATGGATTAAAAATATAAAAATAGTAACAAAACCACAGATAACAAATGGAAGCATGTATAGACCTACTATTCTATCAATAAAAGCATCTTACCTATGAAAAAACTTTTCATCAGCAGGAATTTTCTTTTCATCTTTAGCAATATAGGCAGCTTCATTAACACGTAATTTTCGTACACCAGATGGTAGTGAGGGCTTTAAACGGAATCTACTCACTGATTTAGAGGAATCTTCTATATCTAAGAAATAATCATTATCGAAATAAAAGCACACATACATATATTGTTAAAAGACAAAAGGATGAATGAAAAATAAAATATTGAAAAATATAGTATAATTGAAACTTGCATTACTATACCAATCACTGCATGATAGGTGTTTCTAAAAATATCATTAATCAAATTTCCATGATTCTTAATTATATGACAGAAAGAAAATGGCTTTGTCCATTTCAAAATTTCTTTTGCCAACAACATCTTATTTCAAGAAATTAGTAAGAAATGTATCAAGGATGTACCTTTTTCATCAACTTTCTTGGGATTTTTATAAACAAATCTTTCTAGAAAACGGATAAGTGTAAAATCTTGTAAAGGATCACCACTATATTTTATTTTAGCACCCTGTAGAATAGAAATAAACATTGTAAATAAGACAGGACACATATATAAAGTGATATTTCTATGACTCTTAATCCATGAAATAAATATGGTCTAACACTAGGCAGTGTGCAGTTTTCAAAAGTTGAAGGGATATTATGTAATCACTTCAAAATATTGATTAGCAATGTGTCTTATTAAAAGGCCTGCTGAAATTGACGTCATGTTTAAATATAATTCATATATATAATTGTTTCACAAAAGTAGTGAAAATTCAAACCTTAAGTATATTATTGGCAAACACTACCACTGAAGGATGAAAGTGAGATGTTAATTTTTGTAATTCCCATATACAAGCAGTATCAGCACGACAATATAGTGGATTACGGTAAAATGGATCGTAAGTTGTTTTATCAGTTTGAGCTGAAAATAATAAAAAAAACGTAGGAATTATTTAACTATCAACACCTATATCAGTTATTTTTACATTTTTAGAATAAAGACTCCATGATGTTTTAATGTTATCTTGAAATGTCCTGTAAGTCATTAGTTTATATACTACCAATAAAGAAGTATACTTACTGTTAAGATTTTTTCTATGGAGCCAAGAAGATTGTTGATCACCAAGATCTATTTCACCTTCAGACATAGCTGCTTCACTTTCACTATGGTAATGTGTTGTCTTAAATTCTTCTGGTTCAGGTAAATCTTCATAATGTTCATCATCATCAGAATCCTGATAGAGGTGAAATAATATTTGATATAGAATAATAATGTAATATAAAAACATGACAAGTATAAAATGTATGCAGACTGAAATCTTCATAATTCTGTAGCTAAAATGACTTCAATTTTTTGTAAATTGCAATAATGCTGTCTGGATATGTCCCAAAAAATAATAGGTGTCTTTGTCTGTATTTATCAATGTAATGACAATCATTGCTTTTTTGAAACTAATATTCAAATTCAAATGCACAAAATCCAGTATCAGTTTGTAATCGTGAAAGTTTAGAATATATAAATCCAAGGTCCTTTTCCAAAGTTCTGAAATTCATCTCAAACAAGGATGGAATTGTCAAAACAGTCCATAATCTCATCATATCAGGTTTTCATTATGATGCACATGGGGAACCAACTATTAATAATATAATTACCTCAGCAGTACAATTTAAATTGAGTAAACCAGGTTTTTCGTGTAATATTTCTGACACCAAGATTAGAGCACCACATACAAACTGGGCTGACTGATAGGAACATACTTGTAATAATCTCTTAACAAATGCCTACAGAAATATATTTCAAATAAAGTTATCTTTAATTAACAATTTGTATGAACTGTCTAAGTTCTTTTTCTCAAATCCAAAAGCGAATTTTCATGGAACAATAAGAAAACTGAATGAAATTAAAAATAAAGTACGATAAATTACAAGATTACAATTATTCGTATTCATTTGATATTTTCAATCCTTGTCAGTTTTGACTAAGAAATCATGATATCTGATCAAGCCTTCATTCAGGTTTTACCTTGATTCTCTTGTCAGCGACATCACTTCTCATTGCTTTATACAGTAAATTTAAAAACATAGTTTGTTTAGAGGAGGTTTTTAATGCTGGGTCTGCTAGTTTACGATATAGGGCTACATAAAACCTATCTGATATACTTTCACTGAAAAAATATAAAATATATCACATACTTATATTTTGAACTGGTCTTCTTCACTTATTGAAATGGAATAAAATCTAACATCCTACTTTTCTTAAACCACTGAGGGCAAAGAGCACCCTGCAAATGGTGTTGACAAAATTTGAGGGAGGTCATTGGCCTTCTTATTTCAGATTTCAAACTGTCATGTGACATGACAACACACTAGTATATTCATCTCTAATTTCAATAATACTTAAAAGGCAACAAACAATTATGAAAGGCAATTCCTGCGAGCTAACAAACAAGTTGTTAATAAAATAATCAGATATACACAGTAGTCAAAGCTCAAATACATTGAGTTGTATAACCATGTAGTAATGTCATATAAAATAAAAGTCAAAACTTACGAAGCATCCATAATTTGATACAATAACATTAGCGCTTGTAAACCAGTATTAAAATTAACAATATGTACAACTTTATGTAGATTATTCATTTGGTCAGTTATGTACTTTTCATCAACTACAAAACACAAGTTACATTTAATAAACATGTAATGCTTAATAATTCTATAGCTTAATCATCTAAAGTTGTTTAAGGTAGAACAATATCATGTTATTATAATCTATCAAAATTTGTATTATATCTTTAAATTCAACCTCAGCACCAACTAGTGAGCTATTTTGATCTCCATTTCGACAGCCCACTGGAGAACAGGCATTACCAACTAAAATATATAGATATTTCTATGCTTATACTTCATCCTCAAGAAGCCCATACTCTGCTGTTAGTACATGTTAGATATACAATCCATTCACAAAAAGGATAATTTGAGTATAAGACAATAAAGAACATTATTATTACCTTTAGCATAAGGATAAGCTCTGTTAACACCAGTTAATAAAACACTCATCATTTTATTATCTACTTCACCTTTCTTTACATACATCTACAGGTAGAATAACAATATTCATAATTTATTGGCGAGTATCCGGATATTTTACTGCTCTGTATGAGGTTTACACCAAGACTACCTCTTCCACTTAGTCCACTTGAAAATAGCTTGATGCCAAGCCCACACAACATGCTTACATTGCTGAACCATACATGGTCCATACTTGGTACAGAATTAGTAATATGGCACTGAGCACAAAGAGTTTAAGCCCTTTATACCCAAATATACACACAATTTGAAATGCTCGGCAAATCACATTATTTTTCACACCATTTTTTTTCAAGACAGATTGATAGTTTATGTTTCATATCGACGTTGCTTCAAACATAGCACAACCTGAGGTGAAATAATTCATAACATAAACTGAATTACCTCTGAAAAGTTCATCTAAAATACTTACAGTAAAAAAAGAAAAGTATAAGTCAATCAGTTTCTTAGCTAATTCTTTATCATCAATATATAATACTATTTGGCTTAAAAAACACATTGCATAGTATCTGAAATATAGAAATTAGCTTCATATTATTTATATTTCAGACAATGGTTGTTAAAGTTTACTTACATTCTCTACTATCAGCTACAATTAACAATGATATTTAAATTGAATACTTACTGAGCCTTAGTACTAATATTTGGTCTATACAGTAATCTTTCTACTTCTTGTAGTACAACCATTGTCATTTGACTATGTTCTTCAACTGCAATATAAACAAATTTATTTAGGTAAAACTAACAATTTTGCATTACAAATAAAAGGATCTTTTTTTAATATGACAAATTTTGTGAGATGATAACTTACCTAGTTTAGTCAAGTGATGAGAAACTCTAGAAGCTAATTTGTAATCAGGATCACCTAACTTATTTACGAGAAGTGGTAACAATACCTAGAAAATTCAATTAAGATTTGTTATCATTAGACGTTTAACATCAAATGAATTCAGTAGTGCCCCTGCTCACCTATCAAACCAGCCCTGCTCATGAGAATAAAACAAAAAATAAACATCTTAACTTTTGGACATTATTGCAAAAGTACCAAAATACATTGTCTTTGTATGTAAAGTGTCTTCAAATATACTAAATTGAGAGGAATTGGTACTTACATTTTCTTGTTCTGGTTTGTGAGTTAATAACTTAAATATTGAAGCTGAAATATAAATCACAATTAAAAGAAGCATATTAAATCTAGGTTGGAATAGATAAAGCATTTTAAATTATGAGCAATTTAAACAAATAATATGACATAACTTACTGACTGCTTTCTGTTTAGGTGACAAGACTGTATCATGTGACATTGTCTACAATAAAAACAAGAAATACTGCATTGTCAAAAGAATGGTAAATTTAAACAGAAGTCACTATTCATTTTGTATTTCAAAATACACCAACCATATCAATGCATAAGTTTCCATTAAAAGAGTAAACAACCATTAACATTTCAAATTCCATCAATTTTTTCTGAAATTCCCCTCAAAGCTTAAGCAGCTAAGATGTTGTAAAAAACAATTGATACATTCCTTGGATATATATGTATTTCTAATATATTTATATTAATATATTATAAAAAAAAACTTCATAATTAAATACATACATCTAATGCTTTGAGGAAACTAGAATATATATCTTTTAATTGGGATTCATAAAACCATAATATCAATTTTTTATCTACCATATCTTTCTCACCAGGCATATTCTCTACTACTGATATTAATGCTGGATTCTAAAACAGAATTATTCAATATTTACCACTAGTTTATGTAATTATTTTCACATATTTTCTCATAATCAGTCTAGTTTAAATATGCTAATATTATTGATATACATGGTACTTACTTTAGAAAACTTGACTAACTTTCTGTTAGATGGCAGTATTTCAGTTAAAAACAATTCACTTAATGTTTCTGAAATCAAACAATAAGAATAATATTCAATCATAAATCAAAATACTTCATGTAAATGTAAATGAGAATTTTCAAAAAATATCAAATATGAAATGACATGTATACCTGTGGCTAAGATACACTCTCTTTTCCCTTTCTTCCTTGCCATATTTACTAATGATTCTAATGAATTCAAATTATGTATTGGTGATTCTTGTATTAACAATGTTAGGGCAGCCATTTTATCACTGAGTGTACCAGACTTTAACACAGTTTGTATCCATCTAGCTTCAGAACTCTTTGATGCATCTTTTTCTGTCAAAAAAAAAAAATGAATTATTAGTTTGAACGAAGATATTCTCTTCTTCCAGGGTTGTTACTTCAAATCTCCTACTACTACAAACATTGGTTGGTTGATGCTATTGCAGTGATAAAATTGACCGATCAGATTTCAAGAAATCAACTAGATAAGAGAGTTGCTTGTTACTAATTATGGAAGAGCTAGACCCAGAGTGTTGAACATTAAAATGTAGTACATTTTCACATCTAGTATTAATTGCAACTTCATAAAGATACTGGATTGTTTTAAACAAAATATCACGACAGAAAATGTCATTTCCTAAAATATAAAACTTACTTCTCTTAAATGTAGCTACTTCATCTTCCAATAGTTTAGCAGCAAAATTTTCCATTTCCCTAATTACATCTGATGGTAATGATTTGGTATGCTCTAGCTTTGAATTCTAAAATTAAATCAAACGTTACAAATATAATTGACACTTTTTTTCAGTAACCAATATTGGACTTTAATTGAAGATCAGAAAGTTCTTACTTCACATACATGTATGGTTGTTTATTGGCCATTTAAATGAATTATTCATGCATAAGATGATGTATAAACTGACAACACGTTTTTGATACAAGATCCACACCAGAACATTCACAATTATCAGTATATAATATATAAAATTAGAAGGGCCTAGCTTCAATATAATAAAATATTACCTTCATTATAGACTGTATATTGTCATCAGGTTTAACAACAACATGTTTTCTAACTTTATAACTGGCTATATGATTTCTAATAGCTTCTTCGGGACTACTGGTACTAGATGATACTTCACTATGTTGTACTTTAAATTTATTTTTATTCTTCTTCTTACTTCCTGTACTATAATCTTCACTCTTTACCTCATGTACTGTTGGTGTGGTAGATTGATTCAATGAATTACCAACAGTCTTTTTTGCAGGCTTATTTTTCACACTTTTTTCAGGCATGTTGGAAGCTTTTGTAATTTTTACTTCCTTTTTATTTGGATTCAGCTCTGGCTTTTCATGCAGAGTTTTAGAATTCTTCTTACTTTTCTTTTTCTCTTTCTTTGATTGAAGATTGTCATCATCTGAATTCTCATCATCAGCTTCAGTATAACTAGCGTTTTTCTTAAAGTTTCCAAATCCTAATTTTTGAATGAAGTCTTTTATCTTAAAAAAAAGAATTAAATTTTAGGGATATCATCATATAGTTAAATTTCAGTTATCATGTTACTTTTCAAAACTAAAAATCTTTTGAAATTCAATACAAAGGTGAGTCACTTTTTTCTGATAATATCTGCAAGTACATGTAAAACAGCTCTTTTGCATCTGTCCATTTAACATGGTTAAATGACTAGAGATTTCAAGATATATGTTATAAACTAAAAAATATTAATTTCAAGCCATAATAATGTAACTATAGCAGTTCACCATTGATAACAGTATAATCAACTTACATCTTTCCCTGAATCACTTCCATCGCTTTTAATAGATTGGAGATCTTCTACATCAGAATCTATGCCTTCTAACATCTTCAAATCAGCCTATACATAACACAGAAAAAATAATTTGCCATATAATGATATAAAGGGCTGGGACTTTAGAAATCAATGTTTGTTATAATTCTCCCTTAAACCAATTTATTTTGTGCCATAAATGGTTTGACAATCAGTTCCAAAATCTCATCCTTTAGGTGGTAACACCAGTGCACAAAAACAGAAATTATTTAATTATTTTGATATTTACAGTGGTGTAACCTATTTTCGTGGATATAAGGATTCAACACCTAATTTCGTCAAAGATAAAAAAAAAGAAAAGTTTTTTTTATGTCTTAGATGCTCCCTCAGATATTCTACAAAATAATTCAAATTGGTTTATTTCGATTTGCTTTATGAATCCTTCACTTTGACCCATATTTCATGAGCAACCAACTCAGCAACGGCGGCAGAATGCGTCACCTATTTTCGTGTACAATGTTTGATCTATAAATAAGTCTATAAAAACACATTGTATGGATACCAGGTGGTATAATTAACTTCTCTTAGTATTTATCTTTAATATCAATTCATTATAACTAGTGACAATTCCTTCAAAGAACCACGATTTAAAAAAAAATAGTGACTGACAAAATATGATACGTAGCGTGATTTATTGCTAAAAGTCACTGAAACAACATAAGAATATGGTCCACTTTGTGTTCCATAGAAATTTTCTGCTGACACAGAATCCACTAGTTGATCATGTGACTTCATTCGTTGGACTACATTCTGGTAGACGACAGTTGGAATTCTGATTACCGCTTGGGATTATAAGGAAATTCGGCCGATAAAAATGGTGACGTTTGGTAATAACTGAAATCCGCCATTTTGTATTTGTCAAAGTATACATTAATACATTTTACCTTGCTTGAAACTACTGGATTCATTCTACTAGCTGATATTGTAGAGAAAACCCATGTTTATCAAAACAAACTAATGCGGAGGTCGCGCAAGGTCGCTCATGTAAATTATTAATCCTTTCCGGAAATCCACGAATAATAGGTTTCCACGAAATTAGGTTACTTGATTTGTATAGTGCTGATTAATTAGAATAATTTTCTTGATACCATTATGATTATCATGATGATAGTCCAAAACTGGCTAAGCGTAGGCCTAAGCGTCATGTGTCGTCATCAAGAATGCTGTCCAACAAAAGGGTCTCAGAGATGCAAGATCAACTCTAATTTTCAAAACTTTCTTGCTTCAAACCCAAATCTTTCTTTGCTTTGAGTTTGAGAGACATTCATTCCTTCAATGATGATGGCTGGAAACAGAGTAGGGGTCTAAAAAATAAAACATTTCTCAGCATTGCTCATTAGTTTTCACTTATTTTTTTTCACACTAATAGACACCTTCTCAATTACCTCAGTTCCGCCAAGATCTATAATAGATTTCAGGCTGAGTTTACTGTTCGAAGATTTAGAGTGCTTTTTCGTCTTGGCCATGCTTTCCTTCAAAACAAGACTTGGTTATCAAGACACTATACAGGAAATCTTTCTTGATCTGACCAACTTCCAGTCCGAATGAAGTAGCCCCATTCCTGTATTTTCAGATATGGATCACTTTCATAATTGTTTATGAAGGAAAAAGGTACTAACACAAACAATTTTAGGCACAATGACTTTTGATTTATAGTAAATATTATTTCAATTTTTCAGATTTGATGAGATTTCTACGTTATCTGGAAAACCAAAGCTACTTAAAAAAGGGAGATTAGCGAAATATCTTCGTTCGTTGTTGAAATTTTAACTTTTTTAAAGTTAGCGTACAGTTACTTTAATATGTAACTAAGTTGGCTGTTATGTCTGGACAAAATCTTGAACAGAATATCCACGAAGACATATTTACCTGGACGGATAAACTTGGCTCTGTATGTGTTATGCGATATAACTGTCCTATTACTTGACCATATGGGGGCATGACTATCACATTTTTTATTTTGAAAGAAGTCCACGAAATTGACAAATTCCCTATTAAATTTGATGTTTCAAATTACATAATTTTTTTGTAAAAGAAATGAGATTTGATATTCAATGTAGGCCTAGTCAAAAAGTGTCTGAGGACACTTGATTATACATGCTTGTCATCTTGCTGAAACTTGACAACAACTTGCTTCTTTGTCCTTATATCAAAATTCATCCCACTGGTCCTTTTCTCCTTGCTTAAACATCAAGATCTATGGTTCAATTTATTTGTTTCAGTGTCGCATGAAATTACAAGAGCTCCAAGAAAAAAAGAGTTTGCTAAATGAGAGAAAAGAACTTGTGTTAAAGAAAATTGGTCCTATTCTATCCATAGAAGAATTTTTTATAAAGAAATCAGTAATAGATTCTTTAGAAAATAGGTATGATGCCATTACCAAATATTGATAATAAATATAAATAACAGGATTGAATGCTTTCTGAGATATTGAAAATGATTAACAGCCTGGCTGTGACAAAGGTCAAAGAATTATCAAAGTCAAAATGATTCTGTTAGTAGGTTATATAATGTGCATGACATAAGCTCAAGCACATTTTATTCATTTTTTTCAGAGAAATTTTTCAGTTAGTAAATGATATTCATAATTTAGAATTAAAGTCATTAGAACTTGATGAAAAGTTAAAAATTGTGGAAATAGAAAAGGAAGTAAAAGATATACTTAAGTCTTTTCAAACTAGTAAGTTATATTCTTTTCATTATTATAGAAAAAATAACTCTTGTATTTTCAGATAGTAGAAACCTTTTTTATTTCAATATTTATAAATGAACAGGAGCATTTCAATATTAGATGAATCTTTTAAAATCTTGTGGCAATGCTGTTTTTGTAGTGTAGACTCAGTTAAAAAAATATTTCTTGATTTGTCAGTTCTATGAAATATTTTGTATTTATAGGTGATGATAAAGTTAGTGATAGGTCTAGTCATTTATCAGATTGGTATAAAGAGTTAGAATGTTTAAAACCAGGTGGGAGCAATCTTTATCCATACGTAATACATCAGCAAGATTAAACTGAGCTAAATTAGGGGTAGTATTCTTGATCAAAATAATGCCTCTTGATGCCTAATACAGTTTCACTGTCAGTTATACATGTAGGAAGAGCAAAACAAATGAAATAGTGTCAATTGAGACGATAAACCGCATTTGTTACAACCAATGCATGGAATTACTTGCCAATCAAACTTGACACACTGCATGACGGTAGAAGCAGGAAATTTGTAATGTTTGTATACCTTCATTTTATATTTTGAACTGAAAGCAAAAGGAGTCAAAGGGCTCAATGACATAATGATTTTATGAATAAACGAATTGTAAGTGTTTTCTTTTCAGATGGTGACTGTACAATAGATTATATAAAATATAATAAGCCAGAATTAAAGTTTAATATATTATATAAAGGAATTAGTGTGATGATTAGTATACAAGAAATTAAACAAAATGAAAGGTAGTGATTTTTAAGTGTATTAATATTGGCAGATTCAGGGATATTTAGCAAAGTAAAGCAAATCCAGAAACCAAACTCGGAAAGAGCATGGTGTTAACCAGAGAATTCAATAATTCCCGATACACATCAAATATTTTTGTTTTTTCAGTTCACATTCCAACTATAAAGTGAAGTCAGATATATTTTTAGAGAATCTAGAAGAGAAGAGTAAAGAGTTTTTAGTTGCCATGTTACCAGTAGATAATTTAATAACATTTATAAAGAGTGAAATGGAGGAAGATATATTACCCTATATAAGTTGTGATTTAACAGTAACTGAAGATTAAAATGTTATATTTTTACAAGCAAAGTGATTTTAGTGTAGTGACGGGTGATGGTACATAATCATTGGACTTGCCACATATCATATTCAGCATTATTTCTGGTTCTCTTTACTGTATCTTGTGTATAAAAAATAATATCTTAGTTTAATGTTATATGCATAAATAGATATACATCTTACAATTGAAGCAGGAAAGTTGTATATGTATGATATCACAGGTTTCCTTTTATGAAAAAACAAACAAAATAATCACTATTGTAAAGTCACTCTTGTACCTTAATCTACAGCAATTTGTCTTGGGTCTCAGATTTTCCAACTTAGTTTCTTAGGATGGCGACGTATACTAAAGTCAATCTCCTAACCTAACCATATAAGCAAAGCAGCTGTCTGAAACACAATGGCTCCTAGAAAAGATAGGTAAATCACTTATGATAAACAAGGACCTGTTTGTCATTTATTTATTAGTTTCATAATTAATTAATATTTACAACCCAATCATTACTAAACATTAACAAAACAACTTTTTTATTTTATTTTCTTTCATTCAAAAAACATAGTTAAAAGTTAAACAATTGTGAATTTTCATGAGCATTTGGAGCATCAATATTGAATTTAATTGATTGATTCAGACAAATACTTTTTCTAAGATGATAACTGTCTGATTGTTCCATTAAAGTTAGACTTTTTAAACAACAATTGTCTTTTGAAATATGAATCCATTTATACAGGATTGAGTTTTTGAAGTATTGGTATATGCCTTAACGTAATCTTAGAAATAATGAGGTCATAAATTGAAATAGATAAAGAAAATACGAAGCCTAATTCTAAATTTATGCTGGAAGCTCTCATCACTCACACAACTGTGATAAAATTGTGTTTACAGCATAACAATGATTTCCAATTAGATGGCACTAGCAGAAATATCATCTACAGTCTTCATGATTTTTGCATTAGAACTGGTACGTTTCAAGCTGTTTGTTTTCCAGTTCTAATTTATTTGAGTTGGTCATATACTTGTTCAGCTTCTCAGACAAAATATAGAATTAGGCCTAGAATTTCCTGTATTTTCCAGCTGCCAAGATTTGTTGCCTCTTATAACAAGTTTTTATGAAAATTAGCACTAATAACCATATCTATACAAAATATTTATGTAACGAAACAGTTTAACAAAATGAGAGAAAATCATTATGACAACACAAATATTTACATAATTACATGGTTTTTGTTTATTTTTATTTAATGATACCCTATAATTATTTTTTAAACCATTGCAGTAGTCAAATGCATAAAATGAATGCGAATACTTTCTAATAATATCTAACTAAATGGTAAAGAACAGTATTGTCAATAATCACATAAATACTGAAATGATAAAATGCATACTTAACTACAAAATATAAGTAGTCTTGGGATGATTATTTTTAAATTGTTAACATCACAATCTGAAAAAAAAACTTTATATACGACATGTAAAAGCTTTGTAAAATGACCCTTTGTCAAATTATCCATATTTTCCTTGAACTAAACACATCAGAAGGGTAACAAAATAACTTAGAAATTAGAATATTTCGAATCTACTACAAAGTAGGCCCTACATAACTAACTATACTCATGTGTTTTATTTGACTTCATCTGTTTCACAATATCAAATGTAAAAGATAAATGTTAGAAGCTATGAAGAGTTGTTTTCTATTTAAAATATTCTTAAATGTTGAAGATAAATTCATTAAAAAATCTACTGATAGGGTCTAATTAGACACAAATCATGAAAGGATACATCTGACAGAAAATAGACTGCCATTTTTTGTTTGTTTGAAAATGTTGATTATGACAATATTTGAAATGATACAGAATATACACAGTGATGATAAAATGATATAATGTACATGATGAAACAATGAGATAATGTTTTATGTTATCGGTTTAATTTTAATTTAATAGAATTTTTCATGAGTTGAAAACCTGCTGTTGGAACTGGAGGTTGAGGACTTGTGAGGTCAGGTAGGTCATTACTTGGCAAACGTTCTGTGTGCTTCTGGAAAAAAATAAGTCCCATAGAGAGGTTATACATAAAGTTTTGTAGTTTTCTGGTTTTCATGTACAGGTTATCCTGTTGAACTATCACACAAAAACGCATTAAATACAATTCTCTCACTAAAAGAAGAGAGAGACAAACACAAGTTGAAAGCTTCTCATCTAAGTTGCAGATCTAACTTTTCGACACCTAATTGGGCACAAAGACATTCAACACCATGAAGTGTGCCATTTCCAACTGTCTTAGCGTATACAGCCTGGAGCCCCCAGGCTTACTAGTTGTCAGCACAGCTGTTTAGTATGTAATCATATCAAATCTAAGTTCCTGATGACTGTGGAACTTTCTAAAGCCTCAAATCTCAACTTGCTATCTTTAATATTGAGCTGAGAACATTGTTATAATTGTCAAGAAAGTGAACTACTGAAATGTGATGAGTTTGCAAGACTGAGTGTAAAATTATTACATACATTTTGTAGCTGGGTAAGTTGTGTATCATCTATTTCTATACTTTCTTCTTCTTCATTTCGTAATTTCTTGGCTTGATCTTGTCCTCCTTCAGAACTCTTTCTTTTTCTTGTGATAAGTTCAGGCTGTAATTATATATCAACAATATGTTTAGCTCTGGTATGATATACAATAAATGACAAGAAAGAAAATACAAGAAAATTTTAGACAAGTGAACAGCAGAAAGTTGATTTAGAATCAAAAAAGCAGATATAAGCTCAATATAATTAAGCAGGATCTTCATCTTAATTAAAATCATGAAACTCCAAGTTTGGACAGTTTAGGTCCAGGTAAATTTTTTTTACCTGATCAGCCTCCATTGGTTCCTTCTCACCATCAACATCAGCCTAAAATAAATACAATGGTTTAATTAAATATAATACTACATTTATACAAAGTTTTAGGAATATATAATGAAAACTAGGTGCAGGCACAAGAGCGGTCTTGGTCGGAGATTTTTGTCGCTGATACGATTCTTGATTAAAATCTTGCATGTGCCTCTGCTTCCATGACAAGATTATTGTGTCCCCGACAAGATTTGTAATACTAAACAAGTTGGATAATTGTCTCCGTTAGACAAGACAGGGTGTTATGATCGAATCAGATTCATTTTCCTTTCAATTGATTGCTCTGCATGTGATTATCCACATGGTTGAAAACAAGCGACTGGAGAATCTCCTCATGTGCCTGTGCCAGTCTGTGAAACTCTTGACAAGACTCTAGATGGCGTCAAAAATCTCTGACCAAGACCGTTTGTGTGCCCACACCTTAAAGGATCTAAAGTATTTACACTATTTGATGGATGGATATGGAGGCCAACAATATATTTCTCCTTAACAAATGTGGGCTTAAAAAAATAATACTTACTCCATTCTTTACTTCTGAATCTGTGGTTGCAACTGATTCCTTCAAAAAAATAGTCATAAAAATGTCATTAAGTGAATACTTCATCTTATTTCATACAAATTTTACTGATTCTTAGACTTAAAGATACTGTATATTGAGTGTCCCATTTAAGACTATTTCTGGTGAGCCCCACTTTAAATAACTAGTCAGTGTAATGTTTAACAGTGTGATGGATTTTTCTCAATCAAGGCTAGGATTCAACCTTAAAATTAATGCCATGCATGCTCCCAATCTCTCAATGAACCTATAACATTTTTTAAGCCTACCTGGGAGGAATTAAGAGGCATATTTTTACTAGACGCCTGTGAGTCCTGTGAATCACCATCTATTGATGTTCTTATTAAATCTGTCTCTGATTTACTATTTGGTAATGTTTTCTTTTCTATACTTTCACGCCTTGAATCACCAGCACTATTCACTCCTTTAGAACTCTCCTGAAAAAAAAAAAACAATATACTAGTATATTTTCTCAAATATGACTATTTAGTATTCAAAGGTGTTATAAATTGTTCAATGCACAAAATGAGAGTCATTTTTAAATCTTACCCGTTTTTTTATTATTGGTCTTCCTCGAGTTAACACTTCCTGTGGAACAAACTGGTCTAGCTGCTTCCTACAAATGGAAATAATTGTATTCTTTTTATAACCCATGATCACCAAGTTGGAATTGATATTTCTTGCACATTCTTTAAGGATACACTTTGACAATAATAGTTGCCAGAATGCCAGTATCTATCTTTATCATTTATATGGAATTTCACAGGTTAATTTACAAAATACAAGTTGTTACTTTTACTTTCTTAATCAAATTGATCTAATATATTACATATTATTCATAAAATAAAATCAAACACTTGTATGTTTACCTTTTGACATAGGAGATTTCAACTCTCATATCCTCTTTAAATAAATTAATATGTATAGCTGTTTTATGAACTGAAATGATCAAAATAGACATGAACTTTTATAGTAACCTGAAGGTTCTATGTCTTTTCTATATATGGTCGAGTCTCAAGAAAAGACAAATTACAAAGCGAATAAATCTGAACGCATGGATTTGTTGGACCAAATTTTAACGGTGAGCTGTAAACACTATTACTAATTAATATGACAATGACTCTAATGTATACTAGAAAAAAATTTAATCCACTTACCTACATCAGAGAAAGACTGAATATCAAATGTTAAATCTACATTAGCTGATTTAGTATCATGAAATAATAACCCTATAAACCATTTACACATGAACTTGCCTTCACTGAAATGTCAAAATACATAATAAATGTCCATTGTGAAATGATTAGTAGTAGTATTAGCCATGAACTATGCAATAAGGTAAATAAATGGGATTGACCACACTTTCTTATCTGATTATTCAATGATTGATGCTTTCTCAATAAAAGTTCCTAAAATGTGCACCACAGGTTTTTTTTTAGACATTTGTAGGGTCTAGGTCTGAATTGAATTTATATACCTAACATAATATTTACATCTAATATTCTTACCTTTCACTAAAGGGACCAAATGACTCAGGCATGATATGAGCAAGTTTAATAAATAAATTTCTTTCTAAATTTCCTACTAACAATCGAATTTTAGATTCCACATAACCTTTCCTGAAATAATAAGATATAAAGATTTGGAACTGATTTCAGAAAGCTTGGAAACTCATCCATTCCATTTTGAGAACAGAAATATTTTGTATTAAAAAAAGGCGCTTGACATTTTAGAGTTGTTTAGTTCAGATAATACAATTGTCACTTGTATACACATAATATCTAACAACATTGACATCAAACAAAGTTACAGTTCATGCTAGGTCTACATTATGATTCAGCCATGGTTTCTGTGCCAGATAGGTAGGTCATGACTGCAAGGCAGGTTAAAAGAATTTTATATAACAATTAACATGTATTAACATACCATTCTAAATAATGTTCTTCTTCTTCTGCTCTAGCAGTCAGTACAATGTAATGTCTAAAAATAAAATAATAATACAAATTATATCAGAGTCAGCAGGTTACATCCTACTCAAATCCTTTTTCATTACCCAACCATTCTGTGTTCAATCGGGGACATTTTTTCCAGAACAGCAGAATCTACCATTGACCAGTTGTTTTTAAATTGGTTTCTTTCATTTATAAAAATGAGTCAATATGCTATATGTTATTATTATGCTGAATACAAAATTCTCATCAGAAAAATCTGTAGGGAATGGGGCTTTAGTTTCTAATATCAACACTTGGGGTGTCAACACTGACAAAAAATCTAAATAGGAAACAAGCAATATACCATAATTGTAATTGAAAAAAAAACATCAACATAACCCAGCTATAAGACACTATCTTGTTTAAACAGTTTATGGCATTATAAAAGTATAATTGAAAATTTTCAAAAACATAACTAAGAATTAAAATTTTTTACCTGTATTTTTGAAAGAAATTGGAAGGTTCAAATATTCTGGCCCATTCTTCTTCACCTTCATATATCTTATTAACTACTTCTAAACCTTGAAATTAATAAGAAATATTGGACATAAATAATTGCATTTCTTGCAGGTTGTTTTTCTTTTTGTTTGGCGCATGGATTTGAGTATAAATATCATATATGAATAAGTGTTTCTCTTGTGAAAAAATATACTCATTTTCAGTGTATCTCAAAATATACCTATACCACACAAAAAAATAATGGCAAAAACATACCTTCAACAAGTTCATCTGTTATAATAGTACGTGTTGATTTAGTTACATTATATGTTGAATTCTGTTGAGGATAGGCTGGGGTAATAATAGGCATTAAATGATATCTATCAGCAGGATTGATCTGTAAAATTCATAGGTTATAAGAATTATTTTCACTGACTAATGAAAGTATAATCGAGCAAACCTGCCAAATCATCAATACTGTGTGTATTACATTCATTAATCATTATGTGATTTATAAACATACATAATAATCTAATATCTTACCCTAGGATCCCAGACAGGAAAACCAAGTTTATTTTCTGAAGTATCTATAGGTTTTAATAACACAGGATGAGGCCAATCCCTGAAATCATGATTTCAACCATAGTAATCAAGGCAATAAACTATGCAGCAAAGCCTTGATGAATACTGTATAATACATGATTATCTAATTACTGATTCCTATTTTCTTCCCATGTTTTCTTGAGGCTTGTTAAAGATTTCAGATCAATGATTCTAATGAGCAGGTATCAGAAGCATCAAAAGTTCTACATTTTTAAACAACAAATATTATTGCACACAGAGAACAGGCCTAAAAATAGTATCCTATACTTACTTACCATTTACTGAAGACTAAGAAAAATTTATGTACAAGAGTGGCTGGTGCTGCATTAGGATAAAGCTGACACACTCTAGCTACCAACATAGCCCATGATACACCACCAAAAAATCCTAGTGCATTTGAATAAACTCCTTTCTCTATAAAAGATAGACATAGAACAATTTGATGAGTGGATCTTGCAGAAAATAAAACAGTTTTTGGAAACATTTTCATAAGCAGGAACCTGGGATTATCATTTCAAATCATGCTTCAAAATAATAAGTTATCTAAGTTAGACACAATGATGTAGTAAATACATACTTTTTGCCCAAAGTTTTATTGCACGTAAGGTCATTCTGAAGTTATCTTTATTTGGTACCAGATATAAAATTTCATCAGTCACTCTGCAACCTAGAAAAGAGATTATAGAACAAATTAAGTTAATTGGAAGTTGTTAAAAATTTGTTATTGCTGCAATATAGCGTGTACACATATTCTATCTATTCTACCATGCGGTAATAGAAGATTTGGACTTACATTGAATCATATTACTAGAATGTAAATCATAATACAATATACCGTACTATACAAAGTCTTCAACATTACTTGACAATTGAAGAGTAATAGTTAATCTTACCATTCAAACTTCTGACACTTTTTTCATCTAAGTTTTTAAGCAAGTTTTCAGCCCTTAAATCTATATCCTCAGGTATGATTGGTAGAGCAAGTCTACTAAATAACATATCAAGCTGAAAAAATAAAGTATTTTGCTTTATATCTTAAATACAAATTGTCTCTTTTACTTTAAATCTGAAACTTTTAAGAAGTTTATACATCCAATTGACATTAATATCTCTCTACTATTATATTAAAGCACTGAGATTGTAAGTAAACGTTTTCATTACTTACCTCAATACCATCAAATTCCATTTTAATAACTGGTACGAAGGCTTCCTCTACAGCCTAAAATAATGAAAGCATGCAGGAATTACAGGCAAAAAAAAATCTTTGTTGTCACTGTGGTTTCATTGTCATTCAAACAAAATATTTGACATTATTAGTAATAAATATCTATTAAATTTTTTAAAAAAATCAGAAGCTAGTAAAACAACACTTTAGCACAAAACAAGTCTTAATCTTTGAAGAGTGAAGAGGTCTTCTGAAAGTTTCAAAATACTAAATTACTTAATAATTACATTATTCCTTCCCAAAATCTTAAAGGACGTAGACCAAATAGTTCTGAGGAATATTTTACTAACCCTAAGATCTTTGACCTCTGGTTGTTGACGCAATAATTCTTGAAATGAGGAGAAAAAATCAGGTCTATCAACATGTCTTGGTGCCACACATAATGTATCAATATCAGCACCTGATCAAAACATAATAATAGAATCGAATTTAGAAAATTTTAGAAGTATTATACATAACCTGATATATTTTCCTATTTTCGTTAAGAGGTTTTCTTAATTTTTCATGTGCATCAGGAAAATTTAGAAAATACAATTGCTTTAAAGTCATATGGTTTCCTGTTATTTGTTTCTATACATTATCAGCTTATGAATTCAAAATGGTTGAGGTCTAAAAACACTCATTGGTACTATTAATGATAGTAACATGCGGAACAAAGGGAAATTTGGTTAGATTAAAAAACAATAATTCATTATTTTGAAATATCTATTTTATACTTATTCTTTAAAAAATGAGATAATGTTTCTTACCTTTAGTATGAACTCCTAATCTATATGACCCAAATGTGAACACCTTTCCACCAAAACATTCTGCCTTGTTTTCTGGTATATTATTCTGTAATGGATATGAAATAAATTTAAGTAAATGAGTACTATATAAATAAAAAGATTCTTACTAAAGAAACAACAGCTGCATACATTTGAAAACTGCTAACTGAACATTTTCATCCATAATCTTTCACACTAAAAATATTGAGCAGAACTGGAGAACTGAAGTTAGTGAGCTTATTCCAGCAAATATAACTATCATGTTATGATTGGAGACATTAATGACACAATTTGATAGAAATGCAAATCTAAAAGTTTTGTTTCATATTTCATCTTTGGGTGAATACAGATCCATGATCTGATGAAAATGTTATGGATCTCATAAATTGTTAATGACACTAACCTTTTCTTTACTAACATCTATGATCCATTGACGGACTAATAAATTTACTTTACTTAAAACTTCCATTCTGAAATAGTAAAAAAGTTCATTTTATTTATAACATCTTATTGACACAAAAACTTTCTAGAATATCTGTACTGTTTTTAAACAATATTCATGCATATAATCAAAAATCCAAGTTACTGGAGAAAGCACAAATACTGTAAAAGCTTACCTATGAGCCAATTCTTCTGGGCTTTCAAAAATGCCATGAGGTTTCAGGGCCTCTTCTAATTTTAAGGACAGATCAAGGTCAATTGCTTTAGGATCAGCAACACTGATTGGTGTCAACAGAGCAACCTCACTGGACATCATGATGTCTGATTAAGACAAATGACCTGTAAAAGAAAAAACAATTTTTATTAGAGAAACTTAAATATATTTACTGCATTGAGATCTTGCACTGTCAAAGTCATTTAAAAAGCTCATGAAAATTAATATTGTATGGGATGAAAGCCTAAAAAGGGGTGCTCTCTTGAGTTGGTTTAAGATCTCCATTGATTATTGCTTCTTACAATGTGGCCAAGAGCTCAGTGCACATTGACTGGATACAAATAATACTTGCAAAGGTCTAGTAGCTATAAAAGTTCCAAGAGTAGTGAAGTTTTATAAAGTTACTTGTCTGAGAAACCCAGCTGAGAAGAAATCAGATGGACAGCCTAATCCTAATAATATGAAGAAAGAATGATAAAAAAAAAATAACACGGTGATCATGTTTAAAGTTGACCTAAGTCATGTAAGAATCTAACTTACAATTGACCTCAAAAAGCACACGACAAGTTCCATAAATCAATTTATAAATGGCAAATAATAATATTCTGGTAATTTCATCAAAACAACAATTTTTTAGAAAACATGGCGCAAGGTAATCTTCCCACAATTCCTCAGTAATTCCGTCTCTTCTGTCGCTTATGGCAAAGGCAAGTTGAACTCAAAATGACTTTTCTATTATATATTACTATCGAAAATCTATTTTATGTCATTTTATTTGCGATTTTATTTGATTTTAGATGCAATATACTAATTACAAAAGTCTCTGAAAGCTAAGCCTATTATTGGTCTCAATTTATTTTTAATTACCTAAGCGATGGTAATAGAGATCAAAACAAATGGACATGGGATTAGTGGTTGAAGGGATTTGAAAGGTTTCTATAGGTCGACAATTTCACTGTATGTAGATTTTTACAATGGCCAACAAGTTAGTAGGATTAGCTACCAATGTCCTCGAATGGACTGGATTTATATTGCAATGGACAGTCTCTAAGCTGAAATATACAGTGCTAAGGTTATCAATTTTAAGTGGAATAGTTCTTGTTTTGTTATGGTTATCAGTGTTTGTATTTGCAAGTTTTTATTGGCTTTACATGCCTTCTTCTTCACATATCAACAAGGTGCATTTTGACTTTGAGTAAGTATGAAGTTTGATAAATTTATGTTTACCAGTTGACGATCATTTGATTATTTACTTGAACTGATATACATGTAATTCAAATTTGGATTATTGCTCGAGAAGCTTTTGGAGTGACAATGTAGATGGAAAAATGGATGTTTTCCATCATTATTCTATCAGATGTTCGAACGATTCTTTTATAATTTGTGTCTCTTCATATATTTTATGTAGTGAGCTTAACATAGTATCTGATCAAAAGTAATTTAAGCAATACTTGACCTATGACCTAACTATCAGAAAAATGAAGACGAATCTAGCAGGCAATTTTAGAAGATGACAAACCAAGCCTTTCAAGGAAGAAAATAAACATTTCATAATTTCTTAGTAAAATTGAAAACACATCAATTAATATATTTCTACCAAAAATTTACTCTCAACTTGCATTTAAGTTTCCCTTGTCAGAAAATAACATATGTAAGGAAGAGTATAGATAGGCTATGCCATCCATTGCATGTCTCTAATACAGCTGTGTAATGTGTATATTTTACAGAGTCTGTGATGAAGGTATTGGATTGTGCTCATTTCCTACAGCAAATGTATCATTTGGTAAAGATGGAAATAGAGAAGAAGTATGTACTTTTATTTTATATGACTTATCTTCAGTCACAATATGTAATTGTTCTTTGGGAGACATTGTGGTGAAATAAAATAAAAGGGGAGTCCCTCAATTTCCTTATCTTTTACAGCATTTAAAGCTGTAACTAGTCTCAAACTATCTATAAAATATCCAAACTGACTAGACATTTTATCATGTCAGCCTCTCTTATATTCACTACTAACCAAGGGTAACCAGGTTGAGTAATCTGACTAGTGTAAATATCCTTGTCAGGTTTGAACCTAAAACTCAACAGACACATAATATGGCATTTTTTTTTTTGGTAGATTTTGAGAGCTGGACAAGTTTATAGAATTTTAATAAACTTAGAAGTTCCTGAATCCCCAGTAAATCATGACTTAGGTAGACCTTTTAAAAATATATTTTTGAGTAAAATAAAAGACATGTTCTTAATAATCGTATTTCTGATTCTGTAGGACCATTGTGTTTTAGATTTGGCATCCTTATTGAAATCACTAAATATTTAATTTCCTTTTGTAAAACAAAATTGTGTCTTGGCTGTTGAAAATGATCTAGGTGTTTATGTTCCACCATGTTCCTTGCTAAGACAACATTGAAACAAAATATGAAGCTTAATTAATCAATATATATAGAGGACTGTATTAATAAATCCTTGTTAGTGTAGCACCAGAGAGAAAATTTAAGACTTGACAAATGTGTTGATATTTTCTTTGTTAAAGTTGTACACAAAATATAATTTGTAATAATGATTTGTAAATCTATTTGTAGGAATGTTTATGGTCAGATTAAAGATGTATGATAGAAATGGTAAAGTAACATCAAAATCATCTCGTTCTGTAAGTTTATTATGAAATTAGAATTAGGTTTCTCATGATATATTTTTAACTTGTTTCTATTTAATATTACATATTCGTTCTGGAAAAAAAACATTCCATGGATGTGGAATTTTTAATCTAGAGTCAACTTGGCATTTCATGTTGATTGTGAAAATCAGCAGTGGTCAAATTAGATTTGTATATCATATCAATATTAAGTGTTTAATCCAATTAATTAATGTAAACTGTTAATATCTAATGACTATCAAGAATGTTGATGTATTTATACCAAGGGGTAATCAACTTTTTGAATAGTTTGTTTAGTTATAACAAAATTTCTTTTTTTAGTCTGTTGCCATTTTATAAATCAAATCCTGTAATTGTTTTGTTTACAAAATATGGATGACCTGTCAGAAAGGATTAAATTATATAATGTCTCCTTTAGACCTAAATTATAAATAATATACTAGAATAATATCAGATTAACCTACTTGTCTTATTTATGTTAATCTCCTGAAAATAGTATTTTGGCATTGATACAAAATTCTGTGTGAAATTATGAAGAAATATGAGTCATTGTAGGTGTCTTGAACTCTTATCTTTTAGATCTCTTAAAGGAAGATATCAAATGGTTTAAAGATATTTTTCAGAAGGACATGTTCTCATATAGGCCTAATAAATTGGAAACAACCTTTACACACATTTGGACAAAATTTGCTTGTCTTGCTGACTTGTTGACTTGCAAACCTTGTTGGGATGATCCAATCCTCTGGATAACAAGTTGAAGACTTTTATTTAAAAGCTGATATTTAGCTATCAACTTGTAAAGCAAATATTTAGAAATGTGCTTTCACATATTATTAATGATTGCCATTTCTATTGCAGACAGTTCTACATTACCAATCAGTATTATTAAATATAATGAAAACACTTGTCTTGGCACCATTATTAATATCTGGTGCCACAGAAGAAAAGCAGGAATTAGAGATAGAAATGTTCCCTTCCTATATTGATAATTATGTAAGTAATCGAATTCAAAATTTATGTATTTCACTCCAAAAAAAATACGATTCTGTACATCAATCAACAATTATTAAACTAATTAAAAAATCAACCAAAATACAGTAGACGTGATGTGTATGTTTTTTTTTTTCAATTTTTTATTCATTCTTTTAATAAATGTCTTATTATTTTTTTCAATTTTATTAAAAATGTCAATGTCTTAACTCTGATGATTTTATTTATTTTCAGAATCACCCATCAACTGGTGCTATGGTAGAAATCCAGAGTAAAAAGATTCAGTTATATACAGCTACATTAAATATTTATGCATATTTTACAGGACTGAGGTATTGCCAAATACATTTTACAATTAATTGAAAATGACAACAAAAAATTGGTCTTCAATCATATCAACATGTTAATTGTCTTAACAAACAAGAATCTATTCTGCCAAAATAAATATAACTTATAACACACTGATACATGACACTATTATAATAACAGTAAGATAAATTAGTATAAGAACTTATCATTTGCACACAGCTCAAATTTTCCTGAAATTGAATTTAACGAGGGTGAAGATCTTTCACTAGAACTATTGACTCTCGTATTCCAAATTAAAAGCTCTTGAAGTAAGTCCAGGTGAATGATTTTTATATTGAAACTGCTTTTGACTGGACCTCTGAGGTCATTATATAATACTTTCCTTTTTACTACTTTGAACATTTTGTATTTCAGGTACTATTTATTCTATTGGCCAGTAGTTAGTGGTATTATTGGAACATTGACTAATTTTATATTTTTCTCTATAATAACATTATTATCCTACTTGAAATATTTCTATGAAGAAGAAGATGTTATGATAGACCCTGTTATACTCAATAGAAGATATTCTCTATTTGATCGTAGAGTTAGAATACAAGCACAACTGGATCAAGAAAGAGGTAAGAGGATCCTTTTTAACCCAAATTTTTCTAATTTTCTAACCATTTCCTTACAACTAACATGGTATAAGGGGTGAAAGACAACTCAAAAGCACTGGCATCTATGGTGTTAAACACTAAACTTTTCTATTGAAAAAACTAAAAAAGAGTTATCTCCCTTCCATAGCAGCACTGGGATGTAAAAAACAGTGATTTAAGTTTTTAACTATATAATTACTGTATGGTACATGAAGTTTTGTTTTTAAGTCCAATGGAAAATTTAGAAATTTTGTGTAATACTAAAGAACCTATTGGGCTTTTAAAGAAAGACATGAATGTAGATATCTATATTTTAACAGATGAACAAGATGAACAAAATGAATCGGAAGAAGAGGAGAATAATGAAGATTTATCAGAAGCTGATAGAATGAACATACAACCAGAAACAGTTGGTATACTAGTCACTGATCATGATGTACAGGAGGAAAGTATAGCAGCTTTATCTCCTGATGATAGCGAGGAAACAGTTTTAAAATCATCAGACGTAACATTATTATCAGCCACAAATACCTCATCTATACGTAACAGACGTCCTAGTTTAAATGTTCACTTTGATCTTCCAAATTAATTTTTTACACCCCAGAATATTTTCAATCATTTGTTTTATTATGTTGCTGTACATGTAGGAAGGTCCCAGACTCAGTTGATGGATATTTTCTATGAAAATGAGCTAGTAATTACAGATTTTTCATTGAGTCATGCTGAAAATTAGTAGCAAATCTAAAATTAGCCCATATTCAAGCATTTTATTTATAATTATCAAAATTATTGGTAATGTTGTCACTTTATATAAAAAACTGGTCTTTTTATTCATTTTACATTTTATAACATGTATATAAATTCACAGTGTTGCGTACATATTTCTTATCTTGTGTTTTGATATGATTTTTCGAAATATTGAGCTTTCCATGACAGGAAAATGATTATGTTTGTTTGTATTACCAAAGTTGTAAGGCTCATATTAAAGATAATAATCCCATAAACAAGTTTTTATCAAAATTAATGATACTTTGTAAGATGAGAAATTGTTATATTTTGTATTAATTATGAGTGATTGTTAATTTGTTAAATAATAACTGTGATATGTAAATAAACATTGTTGATTAATATATTAGTTATGTAATTAGATCATATTAGGTCAAATTTTTTTGGTTCAGAAGTGTGCAGAGGGACCTATCATATTCAGAGGCTAATGCTATCGAACAAAAGATAAATTCTTTATGAAAAAATATGCACTTAAATAGAAAATCAATCAGTAATTTTTCTTTCTTTAAACATGCTTTATATACAGTAGTGAATTCATGGAATAGATAACATTTTAAATGGTGACCTATATGAGCCATTGTTCCATCCTGATTGTTTAGATAGATTTTATACACATTTGGGCATGATTCAATACATAAGCACTAACAGTCCATGAACAAGAGGCTTGGATGGTAGTCTTTCAATAGCTACTAATTTCACTCTTTACTATTTTAAAACGTTTGAAAACATTTCTCAGACTGAGATTTTGTATCTATTAAACTATCCACAATGTTTTATTCATGTTAATTTAAGTTTATTTAATTGTCTATATTTGAAGAGTATATAAATACTAGAGAGGAAAGCACCAGTTATATAACCTAATATATTACCAATAACACAACTTATAGGCCATATCTGAAATAAGAATAGAATGTTATCATTTAATTACCATACTTAGATAAAACGTAAATAAATATTTGATATTAACATCTGCTGGAATATTATTCCAAATCATAAGGTCAATGCATCCAGTTGTGAATCTTTACTTGTAATGAACTACTATGTGTAAAAAAATAAAAAGGTTTAAGCTACTCTACCTGCCAAGGTCTGTCCCAATCCAGAGGAATTGGAAAGGCACCAAGCCATGCTCCAAATAGACTTGACATACATGTGATGGAATAAACAACATTTAAACAGGAACTCTCATCAGTGCTGTAAAGAAATAACAATAATACAGATTCACAGATTACTATATAATGACTATAAAGAGTCACCTAGATACCACTGCCCTTATGACAAGGGCTACTAAATTAAATCATCATGCAGTGTGCAATAAACGTATTTTGTCAGACAGAAAAAATAACAACATAATACCTGTGTAAATGAAGTGACTTTATCCAGATGTTGATATCAGGACCTAGGTTTAAACATAATGGAATAACTGTTGTAGTGGTCAACAGAGCTGAGAAATGTAAAGTTTCATTGATTTTCCTGAAAGAAATATTGAACGATATTAACTTGCATTGTTATCTTGATGAGCATTTGATTATTTTTACAAGTCGCTCAGGCAAGATTGATAATATGTTTGGTAGTTCTGTACCATTTGACCTTATGAGAAATATGGTGTAACCCACAATAAAATTCTATCTTATCTTAGTAATCTCTTTACAAAATTGTTCAAAGACAATAGTTGCTTAGTGACTCATAGTCTTTATGTAACTTACGATAAAAAAGGAGCACCATAAACAATTGATGTATAGAAATAAAATATGCAGGAGATAAGAATAATGAGTATATATTTTATGACATCTGTACCCTGGAAAATACCAAAAAAAAAACATTAGAAAAAAGGAACAAATAGAAACATAATACTGATTATTATAGCATGACATAATACATAGTAGCTCCTAATTATCCTAAGACTTCCATAGCTTTATGTAAAACACATTTTTTATCAGATAGCCAGTTGGCCTAGGCAACCTTCCTGATCTTTGAAAGCCAGTTTGGTTGTAGTGCGTTACATGTGGAAGAATTGTCTTATTCAGTCACACAAAAATCAATTATCCGTGTAAGTATCAAGAAAATTTCTTGTATACTTGTAAATTGTGGTAGAGACAGACTACCTTGGAAAGGAGCGATTTATCAGCAGGTAATATTACTCGAAACAACACTTCCAGAATAAAAACTGAGAGAATATGTATTTTAATGGCCGTGTCATTGTTCTGAACTAGGCTTAGGAAAGGGCCAAAGTAAAAAGGTGTGATAAGGAACAAAGAACTAATTCCAATCTTCAAAACATTTCCATATAAAACACTTTTTACGGTTTGTTTTGGTAAATATTGTTGTTGCATGGAGGCTGCCATGTTTGATAAGGGGAATAACTGCTTGACTATTTCCGCTAAACTGGCGTCAGACCACAACAAAAATCACTTCTAAAATGAAGATTTAAAATCAGCCCAACACACTGGACTTGGAAAATTATGTTGTTTCTGTCAAAAATAGCTGATAGAGGCCGACAAGACTTGGACCAGAACAAAACAGATATAGGATTCGAGATAAATTTGTGTATGCTTTAATAACCTGCAACATTATTATATGTGGACATTATTTTGGTCTGAATGCTAAGAGAAACCGGTGAGGCTCAACAAGTCTCGAAACCGAAATACCTATCATGTGGCATAATTTGTAGATAAAACAAACACTGTTCATTGATCCAACCTCCCTATCAGAGGCTATAGGCCTATCTATCTGAAGCTATAGGCCTATCTATCAGAGGCTATGGGGCTATATATATATCAGAGGCTATAGGTCTATCTATCAGAGGCTATAGGCCTGTATAAAACAGACTGTAAGTCTACAAATAAATACAACAGAATCAATACAATATATTGTCCTTTTATATTTTATTATATAAGACTATTTTTGTTTGTAAATATATAAGGTGAGTCCTCAGACGGGCAGCTAATGGTTTCACCAAGAACCCATTCAGTTGCTTTCTGACCAACACGTTCGAACTGAAAAAATGAAAAAGATAAAAACATTTATTGCCAGTTCCTTGGTATTTCTATTTTCATGTGCCCCTTATTAAAAAAAGGCGCCCCCATCACAGGCTGTGATCACAGAAGAAATCAAGTAAATCAAGAACTCAAATAACAATTATGAGCCTAAGCATTGAAGACCATAATGCCCGTTTATTTACCACTTATGACAAAATCCTGTCAATATAGGCCTACTGATGGCTAACGTAATCCATCAACCGTACGCCAATGCGTCGACTTTGCGCATACGACCTACTTACCATATTATTCCAGAGAGCTATGGCAGCATTAGAATGGCCCATCTCACTAAGATGAAAACAATCTGGAGCGAAGTATGAAAGATCCACATCATTAGTTCCAGGCTGGAAATAAACCATCCGAGCAATAATTTAAAAAATAGTTAAAATCACTAACAATAGCATCAGAAAATCTCTTGAATTGCTGTGGACATGGTGTTGACTTCAACTTTCTAAATTTCGATTTAATATAGTGTCTTTGATAGGTCTACACGTTGCCAAGTCTTGAGTTTTCACACAGGTGAAATGAACCATTTGAAACTTTAGATCATACCTTTCTGGGAACATAAGTATCTCTGAAGAAGGGTTGATCAACAACTGTAAAATCTTCAGTGGTGTCATATTTTCCTGAGGTGGCTAATTCATGTACGATAGTTTGGTATCTTCGAGTCATATTTCTTAATTCTGCCTTATCGTTATCAGTCTTCGGGAAAGCCGCACATTTACATAAGAAGCTGAAAAGAAAAAAAAACGTGGCATTTTTTAATTTTATTTATAAATGACTAAGTAAATATTTAGTTTGTGTACTATATAGGGCATGATAGCTTTAAGTTATAATTTGTTGATTAACCCTGACCTGTGTTGTGAGTTGTTTTAAAATACTGAGCTCTTTTTCGATAGTGATCGAGTAAAGTATTCTTAACCCTCTCATTAAAACGTGAACAAATCAGTTTATATTTGAAATTCAACCAAGTAGCAGTATTTTTTCTTCTGGTTAATGTTGGTTTATACGGCAGTTGAATATCTTGGAAAGAACCTGACTTGATATTGGATGAGTAAAGACATCATGTCTGAGAGAAGTGGTTGAGAAGCAGTGTGAGGAATGGTAAATCAAATGAAGTTTGTGACTTTGATATAAACAAGTTCTATTCCATTAAAAGTCGACCCCTCGACATAAATCATGATGGTAAGAATTCAGACGGTGTACAGAACATTTCAGAAGATTCCGTACCTTTCAAACAAAATCCATTCGGTTCCTTTTATAAGTTATCGTCCCTTAATACAGTCCCAAAAAGTGATTCAAATGAAAGAAGAGTGATTTTAGACTTAAGTTATCCGATAGGGAATTCAGTGAATGACTATATTTCCAACGAAAGATATTTGGATGAAAAGTTCAAAATAGTTTATCCGAGCGTAGATGACTTAGTCTATATTACCAAAAAAGAAAGGTAAAGGGTGTCGCGGTTTCAAACCAGTCTTAAAACGGTGTAACAGTGTGTCCTGGCCCTGTATTCTGAAAACGATCTTAGCGCTAGGATATCCTAGAATCAATGTAAGAAGAAAAGAACTTAGGACATCCTAGCGCTGAGAATACGGGGCCTGGAGCTGTACAATTGTTCGACTTTAAGTGGAATGATTCCATTTTTTTTTAACAGGGGTTTACCTTGCTTTACTCTCATAGGCTACCCCTGGTAATTTAGTTATGTTTTCAATCACCTATGCCTAGCTGACACACATTACTAATTGAAATCTGACGAAATGAATATGAGCACTAAAGAGTATACTCACAAGTGAACCACAGTGCATATCAATCCTTTATTTAACTTTCTTACAATATCCACATTTAATACCTCAACAACATTGACTATAGTTCTTGGTAGATTAGTTCTTAATGTATCTAACGTCTTTTCTAGCATAGCAACATATCTTTCAGCTTCATGACCCTAAAATCAAACAATCACAATCATTATAACATATATTATATAACTTCATATAATGGGGTTATATTCACAATAATCATTACATAACTTCACAAATAATCGGGTCATGTTCACAATCATTATAAAATAAACTTCATAATATAATGGGGTTATGTTCACAATAATCATAACATAACGTCACATATAATCGGGTCATGTTCACAACTATTATGAAATAAACTTTACATATAATAGGGTCATGTTCACAATGACAAAAGTCACGATCTTGGGTTAACTTTACTTACCATTCAATCATTACATTTAATCATACTTATACATACTTACATCTTCATCACAAATATCACATAAATCATTATCACCAATCAAGATAGTTATTAATTTCCAGTCATTATTAATATCAATATTGATATCAGCTTTCAATCTTTCTATCAATTTATTGGCTTCATCTGTTAAATCACTGAATATGGAGATAAAAAGTGTGCTTAAAACATCAAAGATTAGTGATTTCTTTGGTTAATTACTTGGAATTTCCTATAGTTGTACTGAACCTTTCAATATGTGTAAATGTTCCACTTACCTGAAAACATTTCCAGGCTCGGCGACATTAAATGCTGAATATTTACTGGAAACCTTTCCAGACTTGATGGAATAACCAGTGATTCCAGGATTATATTTCTTAAGGATGTCTGAAAATAAGGGAAAAGTACTCTGGAATAATTCCAGTTTTGATAGTGAACGAAAGAACTATATAGAACAATCTATTATTTTAGCGTTTTCCCGATTTATAGATATCCCAAAATATCTTACTTGGTATTGTTATAGCTTCTTCAAATGTATCATCTCCACCAATACTACAAAATAACAATACGATCAAAATAAACAGTTTGATTTCTATTTATGGTTAATCTTCCAGACGTTTCTTTTCGACCAAATCATACAAAACAACAAGATTCCATATTACTCATACGATTTTAGTTTAAGGGAATGTAAAGAGGTTTCGTGAACCTTTTAAGTGTATCGGGAGCACTGATAGCATCAATTTGAACCATTCCAATTTTTAATCAGGCGTCCGTGGGTCTTTCAATTCCACGAAAACCAGGTTTTTTTATATGCTTCAGTTTAAGTTTAAGTGGAATTGCAAGAACTACACACATCTGACTAAAAATTGGAAAATGGAATGATGCAAATCGATGCTATAAGTGTCCCTGATAATTAATTTAGAAATACTCTTTACAATTTTATCCATCACACGAAATCTAAGCTTAGACTTATCATCATTTGATAGATATTATGTAGACTATTATACAAATGCTAGTTTACACATGAACAGAGTTTAGTTTATTTATTCAGATTTCTGTTTGACCATACTCAGATTAGAGTTTATCTATTCAGATTTCAGTTAGAGTTCTATTTATTAATATTCATATTACAGTTTATCTATTCGCAGATTGACCACACTCAAGTTTGACTTTATCTATACTTACGACCCACAATCAGATTTGAGTAACTATCCATAATCATATATTAAAACATTTAAACTCGATTTGACGGAGTCTAATTGTTATGAAAAAACGCTCAAAGAATGTTTACCTATATGAAAGTCCTCTATCTTCTCTTAATACCCCAAATATTGTTTTAGCTGTGATACCATTTCCTGCCTAAAATCGGTAATAAATAGTAAATTGCTTTGCCGAATTATGCGACTATTATACATGTCTTAATATGTAAATGTACCTAGAAAATAATCTCCGATCACAGTTGGTTCAGAATTGAACTTTTTATGTTATTTCACAAATATTTAAATTAAAAAAGGTTTGGTCTGTACGATTCTGTAATAATTATGATCTGACAGTGGTATATTCTTCATTGTAGTCTATACTTACAGTAATTGAATCACCCAAAGCGGCAACCACTTTGATATCACCTGGTCTTAACTTATGTACTGAAATATATTCAAAGACATGATTTAATTAAGGTCAGTTAGCAGACTTGTCCGTCCAGATTGTCATTGTTAGATCTAAATTGTTGATAGAGAAAAAATTATATTAAAGTGATGCATTCATCTGAATACAATGCCTTTAAAACGTCCATATATCTGGTTCGTCTGCAATTGGAATAAAAGTTTTAGCATTAGAGCTTCCCTTTAATGTTACATTAATTCAACCGAGAGAAAATAAAAGATCACCGTACGATTTAATGTTTAGCCCGAATTGGAAAGGAGGATGGGCTGAGACGAAAAAGAAAAAAAAACAGGAAAAACAATACCTGAAGTTGGAACACTCGGGGATGGTGCTAAAACATTGCAGGGAAAGTCTGTTTTCGTGGGCTAAAAGTATAATACATTTTTATGATATAGGTCTTACATTCTTCAAATGATTCAGCAGGTTTGATTTGTGCAAATGTTTGGACATGGGTGCCAACAAGATACACCCATCTGATATGTCCGTTAACATTCTGTCAAGTTATCATTTTCAAGTATACATATTACATCTTAATTCGCTACATTTTCTTCATCAGCGTCACACAAGATGAGGTTGTCTTATATAGACCTATAGCAATGTTTCTTAGAAACTTACCTTCCCACCGAATTCCTTGAGATTCTGCTCAAAACTTTTCACGAGAAGAGGATTTTTAGAAACATGCTTCACTAACTGTTCATATTTCTCATGTCGGTTTCGGCTGTGGGCTAAAATAAAATAACAAAATGATTTTATTGTTGAACAGCTTCTCGAGTCCCCAGCCCCTTCCGTGTAAAAGTAAACAGTCGTTGGGGAGTATTTTCTCAATGCAATCTGTTTGCGTCTCATTTAACCCAATAACCGATTGGAGTATACGGTACCTAATAAAAATCAGTAATTTTCTATGCATGAAGGCAATTTCGATTATGACAAGAAAAAATATTCATCATTGTGGCCTTATGATTGACATAAGCTAAAATTAGATAAATTGGAGAAAATAATGACCTATATCTTTTTTATCTAATTTTGAGATAAGTATAACTCGGTAGCCATGTCCTTCAGGTAAGAGGATTGTGTCATACATTGTATAATGCCTTGACAATTTAAATCAATGGTAACTGCTATACCACTCAGCTAATACCAAAAAAGGCTATGCACAGGGGAAAAAATGCCGCTTTATGTAGAAAAGCACATTCTAAACTGATTTTAGCTTGCATCATTTGATTCAAGTACGATTGTGGTCCACTGCAAGTACAATGTAATGTAATAAGTGCATTATAAGTTTTCAGTTTCAGGAGCATTATCATAAATATAGTAATGTTGTCTACAAAAAGGGTTTAATTTAACTGGGTAGGATTCCCTTACACCAACAGGAAAAAGGTATAAATAGACAAAAGTTTCATCGAAATTCCGGATCATAAAGATTTACAAAAATAAAATGATAAAATGAAATAATAATAAACCTTACCCAAGGCGACCATACAGATAAGAAATAAGAAAGTTCTCATGATTGAGAAAACAACCTTTCCCAGTGACTGTAAAATTACAAGTGACAGACAAAATCTTATCAAGGTAAAAATAAGACAATCATTGATAAGAATGGAATCTTATATTTCCATTAAATTGGTTTGACAGGTGTTTTATTATATTGTGACAGTCCATACAGACTCAACTCTTTATCAATTTGTCCACGCCAGTATTGCAGCCATTCTAATAAATGGGTTTGGTCTTGCCAGAGCACACTGGGCAATAATTCGTCATAAGAGGCCTGTGAGTGGGAATTCATTTGCCTATGACAAAATTAGAAGTGAGAAAGCAAGTAAAGAAGCATGTTTGGTCGAAAGACGCCAAATTTGCAATTGTGAAGTCTACAACATTGGGGACAAATGGTGCTGGAGACACCATCTCAAAGAGGGATGGGGTTTGATATTCTACTGAGAAAATTTTGCAATGTGAAGTGATTGTTTTCCAAAAATTAATCATAACTTTTCTACCTTATGTAACAATGTTTCTTGGTTCACCGCCAATGTTTTGACCTACAATTACTATAACCTGTCAATAAATATAGTGGTTGTATGTTACGATGGGTACACATTTTGGAAACAGAGACCTACAATGTCATTCTGCAATCAAGGTTATTTAGATTTCATTTAAAAAAGAAAATAATCCAGCGAATTGAAAATTATTATGTCCTGTATCTTTTAATACCATTTAACTTTCAAATTTCAATTTCTACACTCAATTTTGACACTCAAATCACCGATAACAGAAAAAAACACGAAAGAAATGGATCAAAAACGAAAAAAACACAGTTTTATTCGCCTTAGAGAAACACAAATACTATAAAAAGATTTTAATAACATAAAAATACACCACCGGTAAATCTTATAACAGAACAGAGAAAGATAGGTTATGAAGTAGAAATGTTATAAAGTATTGAACCTAACTATCCAGTTTAAATTTCATAGTATGATCTCTACTATAAACTGATTTGTTACTTGTCCTATTCACACTGTTTTTATTGGTGTAGATATATGGCGATTCCTGAAATACAAGATAATGAAGGTTTAAAGGGGTTGTAAAGAGGATTTCTTTATTTTGTATTATTATCGGGGGCACTTGATAGCATCAATTTGCACCATTCCAATTTTCAATCAAACGTTTGTGGTTCCTGCAATACGTCATCCCCGCAAATTTGCTTATCACATAGGAACTTTGCATGTTATACTAGTAGGATAGCAAATTCTAATATCATGTTTTCCCTCTATCAGCGAAATCGGCTACGATGATCATAGCTTATTTCCTACATGGTACTTATATCGAGGATGGCTGTTTGTTTATATTGTTTGATGAACTGAAATATTAAGACTTGCCTCTGTTGGACAGAATATTGGATTACCAATTCCCCAGTTCGTATCTTTCTTACCAACAGGTTGAAACTGAAATAAAACACGAACATTTATAAACAGATATCCAAAAGAAGTGCAGTTTCTGGATTCAGAACACAAATAAATTTGATAATGTTCGTATATGTGTTCGTTGTTGACAGCATTTCAATATAGGTCTGTTCTGTTGACAGTCAGGAATTGAAAAAGGCACAATGTTATTGGTGGCTGTTGCCTGCCACGCTTGAGAATACAAAATGACTGATATGTTGGTGGTAAGAGTCTTACCATATTATTCCATAAGGCTACTGCGGCTGTTGCTTGACCTTTGTGACTCAGATGGAAACAATCAGGTGCGAAATAAGAATAATCTGGTTCTCCTTCCTGAAACGTATCAAATTATGTAGTGAAAAGAATTAGATCGTAATAGTGAAATGATGACGCACTTGCGACTTGACATGTATGGCATATCTGGTGTGCAGAAGCAACAAATTGTTTCGGTGGAAGGTGGCGAACCTTAAAGCTACTTGCAAATTGGAGCTAGAGTTAAGCGATTGTCGAAATATTTAAGCTCATGAATTAAGCTGAAGCACATACATTCATACCACAAAGCTATTGGGTAAAACTAAAACTAAGCTCGAATAGGAAACATCCTCGGCGAAATCAATGTTGAAATACTATCTTACCACTGTTGGTAGATACGTATTTCTAAATAATGGTTGATCCACTACAGTAAAATCATCCTTTTCGAATTTACCGGAAGTAGCTATATCATTGACTATATTCTGATATACTCTGGTTACATTTCTCAGGTCGATTTCATCTTGTTTATTTTTAGGATAGGAAGCACATCCACATAGGGTACTGTAAAATATAGTTTAATCATTAATTCTTAACCATTTAGCATATACATAATGCAGTCATGTCTGTTTCTTAAGGTCTTTGCAGTAACAAGGAGATAAAAAACCACAGTATCAAACTCGCTATCTCTAAGGCAAGATCCAAAGGTATAGACGCTGCGCTTTTCTTCTAAATTCATCTATTTACATAACTTACAAGTGAATGACTGAGCAAAAAAGACCTTTGTTTAAATCTTTGGTTATTTCAACATTTAAAACTTCCATGAGATTGATAATAGTTCTAGGTAAACTATCTTGTAAAATTTGAATAGTTTTCTCTAACAGAGATTTATATCTCTCGGCTTCATGGCCCTGAAATTGATATGGGATAGGGTTTTCATAAGTATTTATTCAGCGTTATGTTTGTGATAAAGATATTCTCATGCAACACATCTAGACTATTATCTCAGAGCAGAAGTGTCTGAAGCTTAGATTTTGTATGTTCCTTTACGATTTGTCACCTATATAACCATTTTGGAAATTATTCGAGCTATATCTTCTACAAATACATGTAACTAAAACATTTAAGTATACCTCCTAACAACTATATTATGGATTTGTCCGTTATATTCAAATTAGGAGAGAGGGGTTATTCGTTCATGAGCAATGAAGACTTTCTGCTATAAACCGGTTGATTCTGTATCATCATCATCATCATCATCATTATTATTATTATTATTATTATTATTATTATTATTATTATTATTATTATTATTATTATTATTAAAATTATGACAATACATGTACGTACATCTTCATTGCAGAATTTACATAAATCATTATCACCAATCAAGATAGTTATTAATTTCCAGTCATTATTAATATCAATATTGATATCAGCTTTCATTCTAGTTATCAACAGTCTAGCTTCGTCTGAAAGGTCTCTGAAAACAAATGATATCATATCATTACATTTACACTTACATACTCAAAAAAATGATTTAAGAAACTATCGAAATCTTTGGATGGAAGGATGTCTGAAGGTAAAGGTGATGTCAAAAATCTTAATATTGGCATGCCGATAGAGTTAAAAATAGAATGTTCTACTTATATAACTCTATGGGCATGCCTAATAAAACTTTCTCTCGGATCACCATTCATAACGGAGAGAATTAGAATTTACACAACATACTGGAAAACGTTTCCTGCTTCTGCAACGTTGAATTTGGCATTTTTACTGTATAAACCACCAGTTTTAACAGAAAACCCTGTGATGTTCGGGCTGTAGTTCTTTAAAATGTCTGAAAATATACAATAAAATCAATACAATACAATTGGAATACAATACAATTGGACTGCAACTATGTAACGACCAGGCCCGTAGCCAAACTTGATTGTTCGGAGGAGCAAATAATAACATTTAAATTGACTAGCAAGAGACGACATGCTAGATGAACTTTAAAAGACTTCAGAATAAGATATAACAAGGAAAAAACTCACTAGGAATTGTTACATAATCTTCAAATGTCCCATCACCACCGATACTGTAATAAATAAAATAAAATAAAAAAATACATTATATGTCAATGTGATTATAGTAATAGCTCATCAATAATTGTCTCTATGCATATTCATGGAATTTGATCGAAATTGAGATTACAGCAACAAACATAATACGATTGGTCTGTGACAGTGTCAGCCTCCCGAGACTAGGGGAACAAGTTTTACTAACTATTTTAACTGAGTGGGGGATACTGGATTGACAACTGCGGAGGCTGAACTCAAAATGTTGAGGCTTCATAGTCGCAAGCCACTCATAGAGCATCTATGGTGGCGTTTTCCAAAGAAACTTTTCGAAAAATTGAATTCATTTGGCGCATTCTGACACATAGTTTGGGACATAAACGTAAAAAAACGTCAGGTTTTTTTTTAATTTGTTGAAAATAAAGAGGGGGTTCAATTGGGGTGAAAACTATTTTTTCTAGGGGACAAATGCTTTGTTGATATAGAGTATATGGGTTAATGGTAGGCG
The DNA here is from genome assembly GCF_000327385.1 of Lottia gigantea. Lineage (NCBI taxonomy): Eukaryota > Metazoa > Mollusca > Gastropoda > Lottiidae > Lottia > Lottia gigantea. The sequence continues at coordinate 1,957,587 of NW_008707225.1, read as the reverse complement.
ACAATCATACCGTACCTAAACGACTTTCCCCTCTCTTCTGTCAGTAGATCAAGAATAGTCTTTGCAGTGATGCCAACTCCAGCCTAAAAAATAATTTTAAATTGATTTATAAATAACATTGTTATTTTATCGTACTTGTCATGCAGTATAGTCATATTTCGTGGAAAACCAATGTACATTATGAAACCTGGAAATTCATCATAAAGCCTTATTGTAGTAGATTAACCTTCATCGTATTAATGTTTAATTATAAATCTCATATAGAGATTAACTATCACCTGAAATGGAAGACAGGGTATTATCGCTAATTAAGCTTGGTTGTTGATTAGAGGGATTTGGCTATAGTTTTAATTACTATGCTGGGTTGCCACAAACAAACTGTTTGTTAGCTCTGTATTTGATTATAGATACAGCGTCCTAGAATGGGCTATATAACCCAGCCTCTGCCATATTCTTCAATTAACAACTGAAGCAAAACAAGTTATATTATCTAAACCCTGTCTTCTATCATTTCAAGGTAAGGTTCAAAAAAAAAAAAAAAAAAAAAAAAAAGGTTCAGTTTATATACATTTATTATATTATATGAGAGCATTGGTAGTCACAGCCTGATAGGGAATCTATAAAATGAATTAATCAAACGTTATTATACTTTGAGCCTTAGATTCCATACTTGCCTGTTGACTGCCCCAACTGGTGCAACGCGGTAGATAATCTATAAAAGCAACTATTCAATTATATTAAATTGAGCCTTAGATTATCTACCAAGGCTGCATCAGGACTCAATGCGTTAACTCACAAGTGCTCAAGATAATGTCGTGCCCTAAGAATATTGGCAAGTAGTGCCTCTCGACATTACAAGCGAGTAAACTCTCCCCAAACAATGTTATATTAGTTAATTATTATATTTATGACATTTTATATAAACACCCCCAACTTTATATATTATGTATGCATTGAGTATTGAATATTTATATTGAATTTATGTTAATTCTTCATAATTATCATTTGTATTTTAATGTATAGTTTTATAACATATTATTATTATTATCATGTAATGAATTAACAACTGAAGCAATACAAGTTATATTATCTAAACTCTGTCTTCTATCATTTCAAGGAACAACCGTAACATAATAACAGGAGCATGTAAGAGCTTAGCAAGAGCATATAAAAGCTTAGCGGTAAAACAAATAAATATAAGACAGAAACGACAACTATTATATTATTCCGTTCAACTCTCTTTAAGAGTGCATAGTTTTGACCAATGCAACAATAACTGTTTCAGTATGACTACTTTAAATGCAATAAACGGATATATTGACCTACCGTAAGAGAATCTCCAAGAGCGGCTACAATTTTAATATCACCCGGTCTCAATTTGTGCACTGGATAAAAAAAATATAATATCTTAACCTTTAATAAGTTGCTAGTTAGGGGCCTGTCTTCACCTTCAGTAAATGGGTGGTTACCTAATAAATTGTCCGGAATGTAAGAAAATTTCTGGGTATTCAATTGCAAAAAAAGTGAAATATCTGTAGAAACATACAATAAAGGCAATCATTGATCATTGTCTTTCTGGTTACCCTCAAATCATAGAAACAAAACCAGACTAACCTGATATCGGTGCTGGATTGGATGGTGCAATAGGTTCACATGGAAACGGTTCAGCTGATCTCTGCCAAAAGAAGGAATAATTATTTCGGCTGTATTTGTCAATTTGACAAAAAAAGAAGATCTGGGATATTAGGATTTAGTATTGAAACCCACTGTAAGGAAGTGAGCCAAGATTTGCTTGGTCGCTCTGGTTCTGTAACCAGTGGGAATAAATAAGTGTAAAACTGCGAGAACCTTGAGAGTCCTTGTATTACCAGGTACAGAAGGAGCAGCAGTCAGAAGTGTGGCCAAACGAACTTGGTGCCAATTGCGGAATGCAGGATCATATATGTATAGGGGACTGGGCTGACTAGATCTAGTTTTCGTTCTTGGCATGTAGAATGGTCACTACCAGACAAATTACCTGCTGAATTGTGCCCGCCAAAAACACTCAAAGGCTGACCCACCGTGAAATAGTCAAATTGACATATGTCCTGTATTTAGGACATCTCAACTTCATCGCAGTACTAGACCCTGCATCCAAGAGCAAGGCCCTAGTGCATATACAAAGGAATCCTTTTTTGTATAATTTTGTAATTGACTTACCTTTCCGCCAAAAACTTTATTATTTTTATTAAAACTTTCTCTCATTAAAGGACGTTTACCGGCCTTTTTGATAAAATCTTCATAGCTTTTTTCGCTATGGACTGAATAAGCTAGAATAAATATATTTATTAGGGAATTTTTGAATAAAACATCCATTCTGATGCTGATCAAAGTTTGTTTATCAGACACTTTTCGGAATTGATCGACCAGTACACAAGCCTCTTCTGCCGTTTTCAGCTGTTTTATCTTGACATCTTTACCTGTCAAAGGTGTTAGTCAGTCATTTTTAAACCTTCAAAATCGATCTTTGGGTCCCAAAAAATTCCTCCAATTATAATTTTTTAAGACAATTTGTGTTTTAATCCTATCCTATTGTCCATTGGTAACGTTTATCGTGACAATATTGCCTGCAGTGTGAAGATCTATAAATGCCTATTCGTTTTTGATACAGCATGACGTATTTCAAATTTAATAAAAAATTTACAATTAATGTTGACAGTATTTTATTCAAATAATCCTCACGGAATATGCAGTCCTTATTTAAAGAAGGGTTCCCAGATAGTTTTGTGTCGGTAATATTCAAATCATAATGCCTCAGGAATAGACAAGCAAATGAAGAGAGTATTGCAGAATTTATCTTTATTAGGTCATTATCCACACAATCACAAAACATATACTTACCTATGGTTAAAGTTACTATAATTCCTGTTAATATTTTCATTTTGTTTGCTTATTCACGTTTGACTTATCCTCGTGATGTTTAAATTGGTAAGTGAGCCAGAAAATTAATAATATTGAAATGTTTTGCTTATCTATAATCTATAGGTGAAAATAAAGGTTAATGTCCATATCACCTGATTCGATTTCAATTCGATATATTTGTATAATTACTTTATGATAATATAGGTCCATAAACCATGAAAGTAAGAAATATATATTCACCACTTGGTGGACGATTTTACAGAGTGGTCTGGTAGTAAACCTGTGGTGGTTAATATCTAAATTTCTGGTACACGTAGGCCACTAAGACAATGAAAACCAGTTTAAAATACCATAAATACACATTAATAGTGGAATCTAAGATTTCCCTTGAATTCGTTTTCAAAAATTCATCGAAGCATTCCTACAAATGTTTCTGTATAATGGTGCTTCATGGGCTTTAAGAGGAGAGCCCTCATTTCCATAGCCTTGTCATCAACCCCCTCATCAAGCACAATATTAAGCTACTACGAACTGTGTCTAATACCTTGACTTCAATAGCCATCTTTCGTGTATCACAGAGTTGTATAATGCTAGTGAATACAGTCATTCCTTTACAATAATGTGGCCCCTTCTCAGACCCCCTCCCCCTTCTAATGATTCATAGAAACCCCATTACTATACAGTATGACTCTTACATTTCTTCAATATGGACCTTACATTTAGGTTAGGAATATAATGAATATAGTTTCTGGTAATTAAACTTTAAAGTACTTTATTCAAAACTTAACAGAAGAAAAAGCATCTAAATGAAAATGATAAGGACAAATGAAGACGAGTCATGATATCAATTCTGAAGTAATTATAAACCCACTGTTCTAGAAGAATCTAAAAGCATTTAAAAAATAATGAATAATGCCAAGCAAAGCAAATAGCAAATAAAGAAAATACCAAGAAGATTCTTTAATCTGTTTTACAATAATTAATGCTGAGAAAAATCATCAAGACTTATTTATTGTTTAATAATAGCACTATTTATCAACAAATGTTAAACTTCCCTTACAACATTATTTGGAAATGAACACATGATGAAATTCCTATAGTAATCTATAATAAGGCACTTAGATGAAAATGAGCACATTTATCAAAATAAAGCATAAAAAAAGTTACTAAAAAATTTTATCACAACCATAATTACACTTTGATTTGAATATGATTTATATCACAATTGAGACTAGAAATTGGAGAACATCTATCGGTAACCAGCAACCAAATATATTAAGCAAAACAATGGCTATTTGATGCCAATATAATCAACTTTTAGCATACATACATATAAGAAAGACAGGAGCATAATTTCACAGAAATAAACATTTTAGAGTGCAACCTTACAACCATAATAATGTGCCTAAATATATATGTGCAACATAACAAATTTCATCTTGAATACCAAAAAAGGTCTGAAAAAATCTTGGAATGTCCTAACCAATCCACCAAAGAACACAAGAAAATATTTAATATTTTACTTATGATATGATGCCAAAGTTAATGTAGTTACCGAAAGTTTGTCCAAAGCTTACAATTCACCAGGAAACTATTAAATTGTTTATTCAACAGGTTTAAGGTGTATCTGTAAGTGTAAGCAATCATTAACTAATAAAGGTGAATTTGATGTCATTAAATCACTAACAGATATTTTCTTCTCTAATTCTGTATCAATTGAGTAACGAGCCTTGGTAAAGTTTTTGCGACCACAGACAGACTGTAAGATTTGGTCACTTCCAACCACTGATAAGAGATATTCCACTGGACGTGGTTGATCTAATATAAGATTAGAATAAAGTATAGTTCTTAGGTCATCACAAGTTGGTGAAAATCCTTTAGGACTGATTTTTAATTCCCATTCCCAGGTCTGTGCTGGAAATGAAGATGCTCTTGTAGCAAATCTCAGACTCACTTCTTCACCTTTTGGTAATGTTGAATATTTTGGAATGATTAGTCTTTTATCCCAGCGTAAATCAGAATAATTTCTCAGCAGAAAAGCAGATGATGAAAATTCCTTCATATTAGCTCTAGTAGTAAGTGGTAAGGAATGATATTTATAAGCAGATTTTAAATGGTGTTGAAAAAGCTCAGTATTTTGTTCAACGATAGCACTTGATTCTATTTCACACAGCTGTTCAGGTACCATCATAGGAAATCTTATATAGCACAAAACTTTCTTCAAATTTTCTTGTATCTTCTCTACATTCTGTGGAGCATTTAACCATTTTATTGTTGCTTTCCACAAGGCATATTCATCTTTAATGATTAATTCAGAGCTTTTAAGGAATTCTATTAACTGATCCTGATCTAAATTCATCCATTCTGTTTCCCACTCCACGGTTGATGTGATATCCTCCATTTTGTCTGATAATGTCTGGACACTGCATGTTATCAAAGTTTGATGGTAACATTTAGTAGCATATTGAAACCAAATATGGAAGACATCTTTTAATTGTAATTTTGGTATGATACATGTACTAGCAAAGTTTATGCAGACATTTTTTAAATCTACTATATTATATTTGTCTGCCAGTATAAGTATTGGTAAGCTATTGTCTGTATTTAGTTTAATATGATTTGTGTATAAGAATTTGAGAAATCTGGGAAACACACCAATACAAATACTATCTTCTTTTAACTCAACCTCCTAAAATAAGATAGAAAAGCATCAAACATCACTGGCAATATAGACTATCATTGATTTGATGTTATTCATTCCATTGAAATTGTTTCCAGCAGCAAAACCTTATCTACAGCTGAGTAAATGAGTAAGATCATTTAACCATAACAAGATGATTGAGATTTAACAGCTTGATTGCAGATAGAGATTTAACAGCTTTTGAAAAGAAGTATAAAAAGCGATAAAAAAGTTACCATATTTTATAAAGTATTAGCAAATTCTATAAAAAGCTTAATATGCAAATGGATTCAACTCATAAGTTTGTAAGATTTTTTTGAATTACAAGCTATCAGTTTATTATAATTGTAATGGATGTCAAAGTTCAAACGCATAGGAGATAAAAATACCTAGTTAAAATATATTAAAAATATCATATGGTACATGGTTATCATTGATAACAATTAATCTTCTTCTATTTAGTTATCTGTTAGTCGATATTAAAATGTTAAGTGTACTAACAATCAACCATCCTTTGTGACACTTTAGTACTGATCCTAGGTTCAAAAACCATGACAAAACGAAAGCCTTATGAAAAATTGAAATAAACTTCATCATTAAACCCCTTTAGCATTGATAATTCTAGATGCCATACCTTTTGATGTCACCCAAGTTTTGAATTACGAAAGAATCACTATAATCAATAAAAAAGAAGAGATAGTACCTTTAAATTTTCATCAGACCAATCTGAACTAAACATTCTTTCAAATACATCACTACATTTAACCAATATTAATTTATGAGAATAATATTTCTGTCCACCAACTACCAGTTTGATATCACTCAATACAGGGTTATTATAGAACTTTCCTTGATCTAATAAAGCTTTTCTTTCGTTACCATAGCAATCAATACCCTCTGGACTGTTTAATGCTAATGTTAGAGTTTTGGATGGAGGTGTTACTGTCACTGTTTGATCAGAATTATCATCACTTACAGGACTGTTTACAACAGGTCTCTCTAATGGCAGATTAAGTTGAGCTGCCATGTTGTCCCTATAAGGAAAATAAACTTATTGTAATATATCACAATAACAAAATGTGATTTCAGTTGTCACTTTATAACCTGATACATCTGAAAATTACTTTGTACATCAATGCTGTTGAATGTCAGATACTAGGCTTACTGGTTGATGAAAATGTCAAAATGTGATTTTGTAAACATTGAAAAGTGTGGTTCAACATTAATTGTGGGCTTTATGTAGACAATAAGCTTACTGAAACACTGTGAGTTCTAGACTTTAATTTAACACAATGGGGAGTGGAAAGAATATAATTAATGTCAAAAAGATGTATACTAATAATCGTAAAGTTATGACTTGTTTTCAGGAAAAAAAATATTTCTTGAATTGCTTTGTTTACATCTGGCAGCAAAATATTCATTGCGCATGCTTAGTTATTTATCAGCTGATTGAAATGTCACATTAAAACACGCCCACTTCTTTAGTTCCGAAATAGTTGTAAATAATATGTATCAACACTCGCATGATCATAATTTAAAACATATGTTTGCATTTATGAATTTTCTGTACCACTTAACAGATAAATATACAGATATCACGTATTTGATACATTTCTATGGATAGTAACACCTGCTCTGGAAAACCATGACTCAAATTATAGTCTGCGAGTTGTCTTCTCTTGAACAAATGGAAGAACTTGACTTCCGGACAACGTTTTGCAGATAAAATTGATAAAATTATTACATTTTACTTGCAAAACTACCGATTCCAGGATGGAAATTGGAACAGAAATAAGCCACAAGATCAGGGTAAAAAACTGATTGAAATGAATGCCATTTGCTTTTTGTTCAGGCCCTTAGATCATGCAATATTTCTTTTCTGAAAACTGATTAAAAAATTTCCCCTGTTTTATTTTTTACCTTCTGCATTGTATCAAAATGAAAAGGCAATACATTGATATAGAGCACAGCCTTAAATCCATGATTATTTGGCCAAGTCTTCAAAGCATTGGCACCGGCATCAGAATTTGTCATCTTGAGCTTGAGGAGGATTGGATTGTTAGTGCATTAGGCCTTACTGGATACCTTCACACCTACTGCACCTATTAGTAGCAAATGACAAACCAACTCGCTACCGACTGACCTATTCAACTTCCACATAAAGACAGTATTCCACCCAGCATTAGAGGGTTGTATTGAAGGATTTAAGGTTTCAGATATGAAATGCCAATACCAGTATATTACATCAGTTCCATTAGTTACCTTTTTTGTTTGAAAAGTAGTTTTAGTTACTATTTAGTATAGTGTTCCATTTAATCATTAAAGTCTACATTTTTAAGCTAAGGATATACATTTATCACTTTGGTTTCCATAATAAAGACTTTAAATTAATGATAGCTCTTACCTATTAAATGTGTGATATCTGCTAGGCACAGTCTGTCTGGAATGTGTTAAAATAGGACGCATTTTAAATTTTTTTCAAAAATTCTTTCATGAAAAAACAAGCCTGTGAGTTCTTTAGTCACAAAATTTAAAATGGAAGTGTCTTTCTGTCTGTCTATTTATTCAATGAACCAGTGGGGATTGTGTTTAATCAACACCTGTTTTAAGGATGCTGAGTTGATGATTTTTAAATGAAGCTCGAAGATTTCTTTGTTTTAAGCAGGAGAGCCAATTAGATTTGTTTGAAATCTCTACGATCCAATGAAATGACAGTTTAAGGGATATAAAATTGTCAGGAATTAACAAATTTAATGTTTATCAGATGGTACCATGTTGACCAAGTGTCAGAATGATGTAATATTATCTAACTATATCTGGTCATGTTGTATAGATTAAGATATAGAAAGGGGATTAACCAATGATTAATTAGATAATGTGGTAGTACCCAAAAGTCAAATCTTTCTTTTTGTGCATGTAAACTTTATTCAGTTCATTTAGTTTATAAAAGATAATATGCAAAAGAAATATCAAGTTTTGTTTTTGGAACATTATACACATTTTTTGTGCTACATGTATTGCCCATGAAATATCAATTTTTATAATATAAGTTTTTTTAACATAAAATTTATACCTATATAGTTCAACAATTAGGATTGCCAGTACAAATGTTGCATTTGAAAAGTTATTCATACAGTTTTATCTTTTTCTTCAGTCTGCTATCAAGGCTAAGCTTGTTGAACTTGGAGCTTATGTAGGTAAGTTACTCTTGAATGAAAATTATTTCAATTGATATTTGCATTTCAAGAATTTCTAAGTAGAATAAATGACTGAAAAGATTTAAGTTTTTGTGATTCAAGCAATATTTTTGCGATTAGGAACTAACATAGTTTAAACCTCTTAAATAACCATTGTAATATATTTTCTTTATTTAGATGAGGAACTACCTGATTATATTATGGTCATGGTGGCCAATAAAAAATCAGTGTCACAGATGAGAGATGATTTAGATTTATTTCTAGGAGCTAAAACTGAAGTTTTCACATCATGGTCAGTAATTGGTTCTGAAAATAGATTTACATATAAGCTTAATGTCTTTCTTTGAAAGCTGTAAGCTTATATCAAAATTGATATAAGACAGTCTTTCTAATGACATCAAAATACTTTTACTAAAACCATGATCCCTAATCAATTAAAATATAAACTGGAATTCACTTGCTAAATAACGTATGAGAAATTTTGATTTTTACCAATCAAGCAAAAATGGTTAAGTGAAAATCTGTAGATTGGCCAGTTTGAAAATCTTTTAATATCATCTTGGTACGTGTTGTAGAAATTTGGAATAGTTTTGTACACATAGATGAGAGAATAATCAAAATAAAAAATTCAATATTATAATAGGCAGATTGTTCAGGTTATTGTTCAATATAATTTCAGGTTACATGACTTGTTACAGAAGTTACAATCTATTGGAGGAGGTAAAGCTAAATCTTATTATTAGCTCAAGCCAAATTCTGCATACAGTAAAATGATTTGTCCATTCAATTTCCAAGCAATATAGAAACTAAAATATAGCTCAAAGAGCAGCTGAAAACTTTACATTAAGATGCACCTAAGCTTCATAAACATAAATGTCTTTTTATAATACTCCTGGAATTGTGTTATGTTTAAACATGATTCTTCAATCTTCATGGCTCTAGATGAATCCTGTATTACTTGCATTTGCTAGATGTGGAAATTGATATATTTTGATTTTGTAGAACCCAAAGACGAGGGGAAGCACCACAAACATAAACATAGAAAACGCCATTCTAAAGAGTCTCATGATGAAGAAAGCACATCAAAACATAGGAAAGAAGATATAGCATCAGAAGACTCTAATAGTATTCAAAAGAATGATGCCTCTACCTCAGAAAAACTGGTACAGAATGATACTGGTGATAATGAGATTAACAACGATATAGACAACAGTGACACTTGTGTTGTAACTGCAACATCAGCAGACGTGCCCCAAAAACCTGACAATTCAGAAGAGCCATTAGTTAAATCAGAGGAAACTCCAGTTGCATCTTAGTTAGGAAAGTATTAAGGAAGATGAAATTGTACCAGAACTCATTGTTAGAGCTGAAACTGGTTGGTATTTTGAATTTATCAGATTTTAAGTCACATGATACCAGACGCAATACCATTATCCAAGCTTCAGACTAAAATTCCCTCAAATCAAGCTACTTTGTTTGCCTGTTGTTGAGGCAGAACATGCTTGCTTTAAATGAACACCCGAAATTGCTTATATTTTGTTTGCATTTCAAGATAGGAGAGGCAGCATAGCTAAAAATGGATATAGTTTCTGTTTATAATTTTTATAAATGAGTCCCAGCTTTAAAAAAAAATCTTTGCTTTGGTCTAATTTTAATGTTTTGATTTTGTTTTTATTATAAACTATTTTTGTGAAAAGTCGGCTGGTTTTATTTTCTGTTTACAATGTTGAAATCACTTTTCTTCATTTCAGATGAATTTACTGAAGAACTTCAGTTGGAAGAGGCAAAGAAATGCGAAAAGCAATCTCAACTAAAGCCTAAACTATCTGCTTCATCAAGTGAACCTCCAAGAATAGCCGTATCAATATTAAGAAAAGATACTGTGATACCTACTAGAGAGATACTGGATCTTCAAGTTGACAATAACCCAGTAACTGCCCATTCTGAAAGACGTTCGGTTGTTGATACTCAAATAGAGAAACGTTCAGTGGTAAACATCCAACCAGAGAAACGTTCAGTAATATCTAGATTAGGTTCCAAACCAGATTCTAGACCACGAGCTATAGCATCACCTATCAGACAAGTATCTTCTAGTTCAACGGTAAGAATTTACCTTCAATCTATATAATTGTTATATATACTTAGAGGTTATAAAATGAAATACATATGTAAGGATTTTTTGGCTGAGGTATAGGTAGCAATAATTGAAATGGTGAAAAATACTGAATTTAAAGTAGGGCCATATAGATATAGAACATTCCATCATTGATGCTGCCAATTTGAGGCCAATTTAATATATTCAAAGGACATGTGCTCCAATTTGGGGGGTTGATTTGAATCTTGAATATATGTAATTAGTCTTCAGAAGTACTAGAAATGTATGAAAATGGAATAATTCCCTCAAAAATATCACAAACTAACATTTTCTTTTCACATTTATAAAGTGTCTCAAGAAAAGATGACTATAATAATTCTGAACACACATGGATTTGAAGGCTCAAATTTGGCCTGTGATCTGTGAACAATGTTACTGATTGGCTTAGCTAAGAAACAATGGTTCCTGAGACTAAGGTATGATTGGTCAAAAAAATGGTGCATTTCTCCCATTATGTAATTTCAATTAGATTGTGCTTTATATTCCAATGTTTGTATTATATTGTGTAGGATATGAGGAGTAAAAGACGTGGACCCACCTCTATAATAGGTAATGTTATTAATACACCAGAAGAAGATGATGAAGAAGAATATGATCCAATGAATCCTGCCGTTGGTAATGTTGCTAGTGTAGTGAAAGTTACTGCCAGAAAGTAAGTGGACTCTTCATGGTCATTCTTTTATTATTTTTAGAGAGTTAAATAAATAACAAATAAAATGGACTCATCATCATTAGTTGCACAAAAGTTGGACATAAAACTCCCATTCATTAAGTTTTCATTTAAACTAAATAAAAGGTTAGATAAAGCTTCAATCAGTTCTACCTTAAGTTTCATAAACTTATTTTATTTTAAATTTTGAGGGAATGACAGAATTTGCTAATATTGGGATGCTTATGAGTTGTCTTCACTATTATTAGATCAAGTGTACCAAAATCTCTACAAGCTAATAAATCATTATTAATGAGAGCTGTTAGTGAGGCCGAAAAATCATTGACAAGGAAAAAACCATCAACTTCAAAACGTAAGGAATAGAATTTCTTAATACAATATTTTAAAAGTTTAAAATGAATGTATTTGTGAAAGTCTTCATGAAATATGTATATTTACGAATTTTCTGAAATTAATTCCATGTACTCGTACATGTATCACCAACAAATATGGCATGAATATGTATGATTCTGAGCATGCCTCACTTTGAGCATAGAATTCTGAAAATGGATGCTTTTAAAATTTCAGCTGCTGCAAGTCAGGTTGTTGTGAGACCAATGAGAAGAGAACATGTTGAAGATAGAACCTACCAGCCTGAATATAAACAACCTAGATTAGAATTGATCTCTAAGTCTAGACAAAATGATATGATACGAAAGATGAAATATACAATAGATAATGATACACCGGAACAGCCTAAATATGTTATTCGCAGAGAGGAAGGTTAGTTTAGTAAAATTTTACCTCAAGGGGGCATTCTGCTTTTTTCAAAAGGTTTTTACCAACATATAGATGAAGAGGCCCCTTATCTTTTGTGAAAGTTTTATTTTGCAAATGGCTACAAGTCTTAACTGGTCACGTAAGTATGTTGAACGACCAATTGTTGATAACAAATCAGCAGCAATTTAACAAATGTATCTCCAAAAGTGAAGAGTTGCAAGTGTGTAGCTCGAAATACTCTGTCATCGCATGTCGTATTTTTTAACTCAGCAGTTCTAAAATTTGATGTTTAAAATAGCTGTTGCCAGATTGACATATAGAAACTATAAAAAGGACATACATATAATATCACACATAATAAGTCCAGTTTACACACAGAAATTAAAGCAGAACAACACTTCAAAGATGTATTTATTGCTCTCACATTTGCAAGTAGCTATAATTGCAATGTCTTTGGGTAACTTCAATCGGAGCGTGGGTTAACTTAAGTTTTGCAACTCACAACCCAACTGTCATATTTTCTATAGTTGAGACTCGTGTGACATAATATTTTACTCAGTTAGTATGCTCATTATTTGGTGAGTTAAATTTGAGCAAAGATTACCAAACCAAACTTGTTAGTGCACATTGCAGATTGGTTAAAGGGTCTGCCATATTGCCTTAAATCAATCATATTCAATCGCGACCCAACATGCCATGTCAATTAGATCTAGCTTGACCACAGAGGTGCAATGGAAATGACCCCTGGATGTGTGATATGGGAATGAAATGTTTTTAAATTTTGTGCCTTATTTTAATGTAAATGTTTTTATATTACAGTTTATCAACCAGCTTATATAACACGACCATTAGATAACCGTGTTGTAGAATATATACCACAACCAGTTGTTATTATAAAGGAAGAACCTGAATCTAGTGAAGATGATGTTGTAGAAATATCACCACCAGAAGTTCAATCATCACCTATTGTATTAGAGGACAGTAGTCTTGCTGAGAACAATGATAACACTGTGTATGTTAGAGCCAAAAGAACTGTTAAAGAAAGGTAGGTTTATATAATTTAGAATAATGATTGTTATGGACAATTATGATCGAGGTAATGAATAATTAAATATGAGAAGCACTTTGAAATATAAAAGATGTAGTTCATATACAACCTAATGAAAATAATCAAGCATCTGGGTTTTCCATTACTTATTACTAATTTGTGCTTTGATTACTTGGTTGTGAATTTATTCTGTTATCATTTTAGACCAAATCCAAAGTTCGTAGTCACATTAGATGGTATTGATCCTGAAGATTTTGATGAGAATGAAGCTGATTCTTTACTTCAACAACAAACCCAAGATATACCTGTTAATAAAGTTAATCCTCCCAGAATACAACCATTTAATATTAAACTAAAAGATTCAGATGGTAAAAACTATAGATTAAACATTACATCTACATAGCCGGTCTAATTCTATGACCCAATTATTACCCTCCAAAAGTAATTTTCTTGAAGAACTTTTCAGAAAAAGATCAGTTGAACATCAAATACTGTAAATACTAAATAAGAGTGCTCTTAAAAAACAGTTAAAATAAAATGTTTTATCATGCTGATATTCTCTACAATGTAGGTAGTATGCCAATATTTGCAGCATTAGTATGAAATGGTTCAGTAGATAAACCAATAAAAGTGTAAACTGTTCCGTAATATTTTACTAACTGTGTTCCTTTTATTAAATAAAGATGAAGGAGAAGAAGAAGAAGGTGTTGAAATGACACCATTAAAACAAGTTAAAGCTAAAGAAAGATGTAAATTCTGGCCAGCATGTGTTAATGGTAATTCTTGTCAATATCATCATCCAACACAACCTTGCAAGTATGTATTGATTACCTACAGTCCTGGTGTGTATTCTGTATTTTCATAAACTTTGAACAGTACAATCTAATTTGTATTTGAAGTGAATGATTTAATACAAATTGTCAGTTTCAGATAGAAAGACTTGAGACCTTGAGAAGTGCAAGGAGAGAAGTTTCAGTTTAGATTGAGATGAACTGTCGCTTGCTACAACTGATAAGTGTCATGGGCTCAATCCTCTCAGAGTCAATTAAATTTATCATATCTAATACTATAGCCAGTTTTTTCATTAATTGGGAAAACAGTATAACTTGTAAAATGTAAAATTTAGAAAAGCAGATCAATTTTATTCTGTATCTATAAGTTCAAATGTTATTGACATAAAGAAAATGTGGAATGCACCAATTTGCCTAACTTTTGTTGAAATTGATATTTTCAGATTATTTCCACAATGTAAATTCTCTGACAAATGTTTGTATATACATCCTAATTGTAAATATGATGCCAAATGTTCGAGACCAGATTGTCCATATACCCACGCTACACGTAGATTAACACCAGCTGTTGGTCTTCCTCAAGGTAAGATTAGCCAGTGTACACTCTGTATGAGTGGTTTGACTAAGCTAATACAGGTTACTGTTTATCCCATTGTCGTGTCCAGGCCTACCTCTTTTTTAAGCTTGTAATTGATTGTTTATATATATGGCTATATCATATATAGTGTGCCAGTCATAAAGTTGTCACTTCTCAACTTTCTATTGACTTTTCCACACATGCATACTTTTCAATGAATGAAACTATATATGGAAGATCTCATTTGTAAAATTAGGGGCGATTTTCGTTGCTTTGCAAATGATATACAGCTGTGTTGTACATAGACGTTTTATTATTATTTCAGTGTTATCGTTACCTCATCAAGTTATAGTATCAGCACCACCGTCTTACCATCAATCATTAGTACCACCACCACCAACATCATCTAGTAAAAAACAATGTTTATATTATCCCAATTGTACCAATATGAATTGTTCATTTTACCATCCAACGGTAGGTATAACACAAGCTCTGGAGATATTACACACCTGATTATATATTAAGGTTTTTATTGGGTGTTAAGTACTCTATGTAGGCGCTCGATTGGTTAGTTCTAAACAGGTTCAACTTATTCCAACTCTTGCTTCAAGCGAATAAAACCACAAAATGTCCATTCTTATAACAACTGTTATAACTAGTGTATTTATTTCAGCCATGTCGTTTTGGAATGTCATGTAGAAATAGATTTTGTACATATTATCATCCTACTCCACCAACTAAAGATAAATTAAAATGGTCAAAATCAATAGATACAACTGTTGACAAAACAAAGTAAGTCTAGTATATTTTATCTAATAATACCAAAAACCAGTAGGTCTGATCAATGAAATTGATATTGATAGATTGTAAAGAGGTTTTCTTAATTTTGTAAAGAGGTTTTCTTAATTTTGTAAAGAGGTTTTCTAAATTTTGTAAAGAGGTTTTCTAAATTTTTTATATGATAGCACCATTTTGCACCATTCCATTTATGAATTAGATGTCTGTGATTCCTGCAATTCCACTTAAGACTAAGTGAGTGATGACGTCACTAATCGGCAGGGCCTTTTGTGACAAATCATATTTTGCAATTAGTGACATCATCAAATTTTTCTTTTTTACAATCCCTTTAAGGGAATAAAACTCTCTGGTGCCGTCTAGGACATAGTGATCAATATAATTCTAATGATTATAAATCTAGTTTAACAAAACAGAAAAAAAAAAAGAAATTTTTACAAGAATCCAATTTCTATCTTTCAGGATATCAACAAGTTCATCTTGATATTAATAGGAATGTAGGAAGTATTCATGAGTTTAGATGCAAATTCCTTTTATCTAGGAACACCAAAACTTTATAAACATAACACATTAGAATTATTTTGTGGTAGAGTAAGTAGCAGTAACTACTGTCTACTATCAATTCATACATGCATTTGAAGGATTAAGTTTGAAATATGTATCTTGATTTCCATTTTGCATTTATTAAAACTTTTTGTTTTTGGGGCCATCAAATGTATAAACTGTGCCACAACTGTGGGCATTTAAATTTCTTTTGAATTTATTTATTTTACTCACTTAAATCTCACAGTCTAATAAAATTTGACCAAACTTTCGTTCCGTTTTTTATTAGTTTCAGTTACCTTACCTTTTGACCAACCCTGTTTTAATCAATCAAATTTCTGCACTGGCATTTTGTGAGAGAGTGAAGGAATTTGATTGATTAAAGCAGATATCAGATTAGGTCAAAAGGTTATTTATCACACTCATCCCTTTTTTTTTTATCAAAGTAAAATTTTGTGTAATTGATGTTTTCATTTCATTTGCTACCACATGTCACTATTTATGATGAAAGTTTGTGATTTTATAACCGATTTTTCTGATTTTGTTTGCAAGGAAAGAAACTAGTCTTGATGTGCAAGGCTTTTATCCGATATTTTGATTCAAGATCATCATCTTGTACATTATATTGACAATTATTGTGATAATTATTGATCCAATAAATCTTAATTTACTGATTTTATTCTGTTATTTTCTTTCTAATATAAAATATGAAATTTTATACAATAATAAATAATCACAGTTGGAAGTAGAAAACATATGAAATTTTGATTCTAGAAATATGAAAATGAAAATAAATAATTCTATTACAAAAGTTAAAATAAAATAAAGTTTCAAAAATTATTTTAAATCCATTCAAGTTTATCAATTTTTCTTTAAAAATCTTGAAAATCATTATCAACACAATACATTTACATAACATACATGCCAAGATTCCTTAAATCTTACCAAAACTGTAGTGTAAACATTAACTCAATGACCTAACATTGTTTATCAAAATTTTACATACAAATGAATATCCAGTTTTGGACAGACAACAGAGTTGACAACAAAATACTTCAACATTATAAACAGAATGTTGATTCAATATACATTTCATTATACAAGGACAAATCTGACATGCCTAATTTACTAAATTTGCCTGGCCATACTTCAAATATACATTATTGTAGTAGTTCAGCCTAACTCTGAAGGTGTATAATCTAGATATATCCATAAACAAAATTTCAATAACATGTACATTTAAATCTAAACCACTTTCAGGTAAAATACTTTAGGTAGTAGGTTATTTGGTTGCAAACATGTAAATTAAAGAACAGACAGTGTATGTATATAACAATAGTAAAAAAATCTTACTAAATACTTAAAAATTGAGTATTATTTTGATTTATTTAAATACAGAAGGATGGATTATGACGACATTTACCAATAAACCATATCTGCATTAATTTATTGGTCTTTTTAAGACTTTGGAATACTTTGTCACCTCTTTTAAGTGACCATTTGGTAGCAGCTTCCTGAGTCTAGAACAAAAAAGGGAATTCAATCACCAAACCGTTTTTTTTATTTCTTAATAAATACTTATATTTAAGAAATAAATATCTTTTCTGGACATCTTACTAAGAGATCATAACGAATAAACTTTTCTTGTATGTATTTCAAATTGATGTCTATTGTCAACTTTTAGTACTATCTTTGAGAAGAATGAACATAAAACTCTGTTATATTTCTATAAGTCATACCTACCATTATTGGTGGGAATAATCTTTTACATGAACCTTTATTCATATGTTCTAAATATGCTGTTTTTAAAGTACTTTCTAAACTTGTAGTTAAACAATGTGAACATATTTTACACTCCTAAAATACAAAATTTAACAATACATTTTGCTGAAGTATATATGTCTAAAGGTTCCTAAATACGTATGAATTATATTAATCAGTAAAATATTGTAAACACATGCCTAGAATATTTTTACAATAGCAGGCATTACAGACATGTATTGGATTCAAAATGCAGAAAAATCAAAATGAAAGTTTCATTTTTAAAACTAAAGATACCAACAGTAAGCCTATTGACAATAATAATTAGTAATATTATTTGGTTATTATCTGGAAATATACATGTAATTGGTTGTTTGAAATTTTTATGTTATATGATACTTTTCTTCCATCATCCTATATATCAGGATGCATATAGTATTAAGACCCAAGTATCCTGATATAAATTTTAATAAACTTGTAGTAACTTGTATTATTTATTAATATATGATTACTTACCAACTGTAAACATGACTGTAAACAATGTTTAATACAGAATTCAGGAAAAACACTAATATCTTTTCTAGATACTAACATCTCTTGAACATCATCAGCACTAAAATAATCAAAATTTAGCAGACAAATTAAGGGAGTATGTTATCTTTATTAACCAAGCAAAGTTTATAGTCTCTAGTTTTATAGGTATTTGTCATTAAAGGCTGACAGGGCTGCCTTTCAGCAGCACTGGCTGGGGCATCAGAATTTATCTTTCCTTGAAGCAGTTTAAAACCAACAGCATCTAATCCCCTAGCAGATGACAATCCAACTCTCTACAAAATGAGCTACATTTATTTGACTGCCACAAAAACAGTGTTCCAACCCAACTATAGCATTATAGTATAGCAGGGTTAACTTCAGTTGCAATGTTCATGACAAAAGACATCAAGATGATATATAGAAAATAAAAATGATTTACCTTCTATGATAATGAGAAGTAACAGATCTACCAATTCCAACTAAACCTAACATATTATATATCACATGTTCATATAATCTTTTATTTTCTTTAAAATGATTGGAGGATAAATTAGGTGACATGTTAGCCTGAAATATACCAGTATTTAAAAATCTTTAAAAGATTTAAAATGAAATGCATTTACTCCTGATTAAGTTGCTGAAAACAGACCAGGCCATGCAGTGTGCAAGAATGGAAATTTTTTAAGGGCAGCTTTTCAACATTTGTCTTGTTGAATTTTGACAGCACTAGATAATAATTTAATTTAATCAGCATATCATGAAGCATATCTTTTTTCAATCAAACTTATGGCCACATCTTCTGGAAACGATCTTAGCGCTAGGATGTCCTAAGTCCTTATCTTCTAACATTGATTCTAGGACATCTTAGCGCTAAGATCGTTTCGAGAATACATGCTCAGATTATAATATCATATAAACCAACCTCCATTAAATATACATTTAAATCTTCATCTAAAACAAAGTCAAATCTGACCATCTCAAAAAAATTCCTGCAAGATAAATTAAGTAACATATTTTAAATTAAACATTAATGTTACCATAAACAATTTGAATGGTAGTTAAAAAGTCTTTACTTTATGAAGTCACTACACATGTATTCTGACCAATAAGAATATTACCTAGTAGTTTTGTATTTTGCTGCAGATTCTATTAATTTAGATTCTTTGTCTTTATATACAGTTAATATAGCTTCTTCAATATCAGACCACATTTGATTAGCTCTATTCTCTAAAATTCAAATAAAAACATATCAAATATTGGTCAGGACGTGATATTATTGATTCTTTACAGGTTAAAATTTTAAGCCACTATTTCTTTTTATTCAACCATTCCTCCAAAATAAGATCTTTAGCCTTTTAAATTATTATTTCTATAGATGTATCAACCTGATGGTTGTAATATTTACCTAGGCAAACTTTAATTACATAATTACATGGTGAATATGAGGTTTGTCTACCTTCTGCAGTGAATATAATATTAGACCAATGAAAAGACAATATATTTTCAGACAATTAATATTACCTGATGTTTTATTTGAGATTTGATAATGTAGAGTATTTTTAAAGCTAAATTCCATCTCAGTAAATATTTCCTTCAATGAAGGCACCTGAAATGCAATAAAAAAAACTTGATTACTATTGTCAATTCATTTGTTAAATTGAAAATAATAGGTTTTTGTGAAGCTTGTAAGATAAAAACATTCCATCTTGTGTTCACTCAGTCAAGTAAGAAAGAAGAAAGAAATAATTTCTACAGTTAAATGTGCAGCTTTTCCAGAATACCCAGACTTCATAAAATACTAGGTACAACTGGTTGATCTACAGCAAAATATGTTGATATTTCTTCTTCCATCAAACACCATTAGAGAAATTGTAACTTGGAATAAACATATTATAATAATACCTGCCACATTGGAGTATAATTATCACCAACAACATATTGTTCTTTTGTTTTTGGATCAAATGGATGGTATTTTTTAGCGCAAAATCTGTAATAGTAAGAAAGTAATGTCACAATAACTATGAAAATTATAGCCTATTCAACTAGATTGTTTCTGTATTCTTGAGGTACATTAATATGAGTGGCTCATGTGATACAAGCTTACAGATAATGGCATGCCAGATTCCTTGCTACATCTAGCTCTGTATTACATTTTAGATTAAAAAATCATCTAATACAATAAAATTCTCACAGGAGTTATCCAGTATTATATTACTTTCTAGAAACATTATTGTAATAAAATGTTTTGGAACGATTTCCATTAGATACACAATATATATATTGAGCAGTATCAGCAAACTGTATAAATAAATGAGATGAGAACACTTTGTAATATCCTAACCTCACAAGTACTTCACCATTCACAATATATAATCTTAATGGATTAATAGATGTCAATATTGTATATATACCAATATCAAACTTTCTGAAATATAACAATATAATCATGTATAAATTGTGAAAATATTTGTGGCTAAATGACTGACAGAGACCAAATCAAAGTCACAGTATAAGAGCAAGTTTTAATTGAGACTTTTATTGTGTTTCCTTTTAACAACTAAACTGTATATTTAGGACACAGATAATAAATATTGATGATGACAGGTCATTTTCATAATGGCTATTCCACCTGGCCATTTTTGATTTGTAAATATGAACACCAGTTCAATATATATCTAGATATAAGCAACCACTACGGTATAAAAAACAAACTATAAACTCACTTTCCATCTATAAGATATGGTTTGGCAACATATTCTTGTATAAATGTTCCTTTTTGTGTTAGGTCTAATTCTGAAATTTACATAAGAAATAATATAAACACCAGAATATCTAAATATTGTCAAGATACATGTACATTAAAGGGACAGGTGGGCCATTTTGTGGGGTTGATTTTAGTCTTGAATATATGTAAACACTAGATAGTCTGCAGAAGTACTAGAAATGTATGCAAATCATATAATTCCTTTAAAAATACTTCAAACCAAGAATTTTACCCACTATTTCTCTATATATCTTTTCTATATATCAGAGTATCTTAAATTGACGAGTCGTCATTTTATCATTCAAATGGAGATAATTCTGGACAGAAATGGATTTGAAGGCTCAACGGCGAGCTGTAAAGGTGAGCTGTGAACGCTATTGCTGATTAGCTCAGCTGAAAAATTCCAGTTTCTGAGACTAAAATATGATAGGTCAAAAAATGGCCTACATGACCCTTTAAACTATTGGTTTTAAATTGGTTATTTTGTTATCCAAACAATTTTCTCTAAAATTGATCTTTTACCATTAAATTTGTGATGTAATCTTAGAGTGGTACTTTTTAAATCAAATTGACAAGTTCATTGGCATCAGATATTTTTAAAAGGTAAGTATGCCAGAGAGAATATTGTTATAATTGATTAATGAGATAAATCATTACCTTGAACACTTTTTATTTCAATACCTCTATGATGATTGCCTTTCTTCACCCACATTGTATCTTGATGATTATTTACCTGAAAATTTATAAAACATCCTATATTTTAATTGAATATTATACGAATTAATACATTAAATCTGAATTCATTTAAAGAAACTGGTGCAATAATTAATAAATGGACAAATGTTGAAGAAATGAACATTCAAACCTTTCCAACTGTTTCTTAAAATTTTAAAATGCATTCAAATCTAACCATTGTTTTATTATCATATATATATTTTACAGGACATCAATTTTACAGCATTAATAAATCTTAGATGGATACTGACAATATACATATATATTTCAAAAGCCATGTCTTATATATTTATTTTTTTAATTCCGAAAGATGACCTGTCATCGGTAAAAAAAAAGAATTGATATAGACACTTTTTAAAGATATAAAAATAACTAATATAAAAACCTTGAGGTCATATTTGATGAATTGTTTTGTAATAAAAGTCAAATATTATCATAGAAACATTCTTGTTGTCAAAAAATATTATTGTTTTATCTAATCGCAGGTAAACTACATGATTTAGATTGAGCAGAGCTATGCAAAAATGAAGCTCTATCAACTATCATCCTAAATATCTTTAACTTTGAATAAAAGATTTGTCTGGGTTAAATGAACTTACATATTCTAGGAATTTCTTTTTTTCTTCAGGCATTTTAAAGGCTTTAGGTATAAAAGGCATGTTTGTTGAAGCTAAACTGGCTTTATTTGTGATATAGCCTGATCCAGGAAAATGGTTGACCTGTTAATGTTAATCATTATCTTCCATTAATTAATTATATACTATATTTTCAATGATAATAGTTATACGCTGATCAGTGTTAAGAGTGAAGAAGTTCCTAAAAACTTCTATGTAAGTTGGCACTGGCCAAGGTCACAAATAAAGAGATAAATGTTCAATACAAGATAAGGTGAAATTAGCATAGTTAGTATTAAGTTAAAAAAACAACCACGAGTAATCTACAATAAACAAAAGTCTATAATATGAAAGTTTTCAGTGTTACTTTCAAATTACATATTTCTAATCATAATTATATGAATAAAAAAATTATCTTCAAATTATTGAAGAAAGATATCTGCACAAATCATCATCTAAAAAACATCTAACAATGAATCTATTTCTATTCTTAATTGGAAAATATATTTATTCCCATTTTAATGTTTTGATGAATGGAAAGCTATTTCCAAGATTATTGTGAAATAACAGTCAATAACTATACTCTGCAAGCAAAGACATTTACCTTTTGATATGGCTTAAGATCTGATACATGCTTTGATAAAGAAACAAACGGATAATCATGTGACCATAAAACTTCCCAATCAGAGAAAGGACTGCCATTGACATATCCTAATCTTTCAAACACGTTAAAAACATGTTGTAAATAACCTGATTCCAGCTGAAACAGATCATACAAAATAATATTAGTACGGGCATAAGACTCACTGATACATAAATTAGAGCATGCAATAGTCTTAGTATCAGTAAGTTAGAAGGTTCAGGGTTCAATCCTAGCATAGGTCGAGATAATACCTTCGGATTTTTCAACCAGGTTTCCACCGGTCAGTGATGCAGGCAAGAGGGGCTGATATGCAAAAAGCGTCTAATAGTTTGGATGGGACAATAAACCGAGGCCTCGTGTGCTATACTGTGCATGTTAAAGATCCCTCGAAAGCTGGGAATCATTAAAAGAGCAGATTAACGCCGCTGTCCTGTCCTGTCTTCATTAGCCCACATGGTGTAGAAAAGTAGGATGTATAACCCCATTCATTTAATCTCATTTAGATAGCTTGTCAGGCAAGGTAACATATACCTACTAAATACATTTTTTTTTTATTTTACACTCATATGAATTTTTTTTATAAAAACGACCTTTAACATTTTTAAGCTAGCTTAAATTCAGCTTTTCTTTACCATTCTCAGTTATTATTAACATTTGGTCAAATGAATAATTATGGTCATAGTCATAAAGTAAACAGGTGTATTGAATGAAGTTGGATATTACTAACTAATAATTGAATTAAAACAAATATTGAGAGGACTCTGTTACCATATAATGTGTTAAATGAGCAACATGTATATATTCCAAACTGGAAGAGGTCAACATTAGATTGCATTAGATCAAAAATACAAAATACTTACATGTTTTCCCTCAACCCAGACAACTGGCCGCTTGTCAACAGATTTTCCTGTTTGACCTTCAACAATAGGAAAAAGTTGATTGGAATGGTTAATATGAGCTTCTTTCATTTGATGTAACTCATAGATATTGAGTATAGTTAATAACAAACCAAATATTAAAATAGCTACTACAATATACATTAATCTATTGGGAGACTTCAAATGATGTTTTCTACCATATTGATCAAATCGACCCTGTAATATCAAACAATAGGATAGGAATTTAATTAATAAGGTTTGCGGCAAATGTCAAAGATGGTGACTTCATAGGAAGCTAAAGCCTGTGTAATTTCACTAAAAACACAACTCATAGCTGGAAAATGCACTTAACGTTATAGACATTAAGATGGTGATTTTATGCAGTGACAAAACATTACCTTTTTGATGTTTGCGCTATGAGCCTCGTTGTGGATTTAATATGGCCATTGGCCAAAGCATGAATGGGGTCTATATTATTCAATCAATATATTCATAATCAATTTCAAGGTTTATATTGGTGTACAAATATTTTCATATATAATTTATAATGTGTTTAACAGTAAGAAGTTTGCATACTGCCCCTTTAAAATAATAAGAAGTAAGAAACAAACCTGAGAACTTAATATTTTGTAATCCATGTTACCATTACAATAGGTCTTTACATCTGTCCTGGAATAAAAATTAATATTAAATAACACATTTTAAATCATAATTAGATTATTACCTACAATACTAAAATATTTTCACTGTTAAACTAGTGTTCAATACAATTGTAGAGTGATGAAGAAACAACATGACTCAAGCTCTAGTTAAATATTTTCTAAGATTATTACCTATCTAATTTCCATATATTTTAATGTAATTTTCTATCTGCAATATTTCACCAGATGGTAAATAATCTGAATATTACATTCCGACTTTAAGGCTACCTTTTGAAGACAGTACCAGAAAGTCATGTGTCAATATCTCAACGGTATATTCCTGGAACTGTAGGACATTAACATTATGTGACATCACTTAGGTATGGCTTACGTAATTATTTGATAGAATATTCACTTAGGGTCAGTTCATGTGACACTTTTTTTTGAAATTTAATTTCATATTCCATAGAAATTTTAATTATTATTCAAATGACAGCTGAGAGACTTTCTTTTTCATGACATTTAGGGGACTATTTTTTTAGAAATGAAAAATTTTTAAGGTTATAGTGAGTTATCTCACTTAGTGTGAGAAGAGAGCTCTGAACAAAGTAACATTATTGAATACATTTTATAAAGATATTGAGAAATAACACTAGCTCTCATGTCAGTAAAATATATTTTAAAAGGAATCATATAATTATGTAATGTAAAAGTATAAGTATATCATGTTCATGAGACAATCTACCCTAATATATGTCACACATAGTAATTACATTTTTAGCTATCACTTAATATTTGACAGGTATTTTGTCACTTTACAACATTACAACATCTATGCTCTTATGAGATTGATTCAGAGGCAACTTATGGGAAACCTTTAAAGGTTGTTCTTGTAATTCTATTAAAACAAGATATTTTAGCAAAGGTCCTAGTATATCAATAGTAGCTTTTGCGATTATGGTGTCATAAAATGCTTAGTTTTAGTAGAATTGCAGGAACCACAAACATCAGACTAAAAATTGGAATGGTGCAAATGGATGCTATCAGTAACTGTCATACACATAAAAAGTTTAAAAAACATAAACAATCC
This sequence comes from Lottia gigantea, assembly GCF_000327385.1. Lineage (NCBI taxonomy): Eukaryota > Metazoa > Mollusca > Gastropoda > Lottiidae > Lottia > Lottia gigantea. The sequence continues at coordinate 1,931,811 of NW_008707225.1, read as the reverse complement.
CTTTAACAAGACGAGACCTAAGGATAGGAATTAAAACTGGAATAAAATTTGAAGTACTGATAACATATGACCACATTCAGATGAATAAAACTAAATTTCATATAAATTATACCTTACATTATATTTACTATAAGATTATATCCAATCAAGAAAATACACAAAACTAGACAGTTGAAATAAGTAGGCCTACTTCTTCCAATATCCAATAATTAGACAATGAAATATAAGAACAGCTATATAATAAGAACCAATGAAGAGTTCTATTATACAAACCCTCAATCATAAATTGATCGCCTGTATCTCAAACTATAATAAATCAATGTTGTTAACTTGGAAAATATTTTTATAGATCTGTTTCTAAACCTGTAGTGTGACCCATATTTCAGTTAATTGCCCAATAATATTAATATTTGAAAATAAAGAGAAAGTGGACAGTTGGGATCAGTCAAGCAGAAAGTTTAAGATTTTGCTGTGTCATTCTACATATTCAATTATTCATATCTGGAAACTTTCAATAGCTTAATAAAAATGGATTTTCTGCATTGAAGAGAAAAAAAAATGATCCACACTTTTCCCAAATACATAGTGAAAAGAGAATTATATACACTATATCAACAAATACAAATAAAATTTCCACTGCACACAAACAGATTTTCTAAAGCTACTTTTGATATGTTTCCCCCTTTGCCCTCTGGTACATGTATAAACATAAAATATTTAAGGGGAAACTATTTATATACATTTGGGCACTTATTTTGAAGAAAACAAAAGATAATAGTGGTTTAGTAGTATATTACATTATAACATGTATTTAATAACATACAACACACTTATTCCCTACTTGTCTAGGAATAAACAACCTCAATTTACTATGGCAGTCTCTGGAAAACGATCTAATACAAATGGTTTACTACATTTACAACTGCCAGACTTGAGATATACTCAGTAAACTGAGCAAATATGCTTTCTAAATGATAGATGGATAACTGTCAAGTATTAAAACTATAAAACCCTTAGTACTATATCCTTTTCCATCACTGGCCATAGAAACTTTTTTATCTAGAAACTCGGGGAATGCATCTAATGCGATTTTAGCACCCACCAAAAATAAGCCACTTAAGGTACGAACAGTCAAACAGATTTTCCATTATAAGGAAATTTGAACTCTGTAATTATTATCTCTTTGCAATTCAAATTTCAAGAAGGGATTGAGTAGCCTATTCATCATAAATCACCCAACCCAATTATCCTTAAGTTCAGTTCAGGATGAAATTTTACATCTAGCCTACACAACATCCACTTTATGACAAACTTAATTTGTAATATACCATATCTTTTATTGTTCAACTTTATCATAACTTTTCAACTTTTAGGTTTTTTAGAGCGAAATATAAATGTAATAAATATTTTATGTTCAATTTACCATTTTGCAGATGGAACAGCTGTTCAGGTCGGTAGTTCAGACTCACCGTGCTTGAATCTTGTGTTTCAAATTTGTATACTTTTGTTACAATTGTCTTGATAATGATAAAGAACACTTACCTAATCTAGAGATAGATTAGTCATAGCACCTCTTCTTTTATTTCAAACTTCATAGTTTTTAAGGCATCAGATCTATGAAATATAGTTTATAATTGAGGGCAGGAGGGAAGTGTACCGATTGTTTTCTATGAATTATGTCCCTTTATTTAGATGGATAGACTAAATCTCAAAATGACCCCCTTTAACGCAAAACTCTGCGCTCAATTGAACACGTTTATTGATAGATGATTGTCAGAGCGATATGTTCAACCAATTTTAATCATTATTGTGGGTTTTGATTTCTTATATTGACCTGACCTATTCATATTTAGATCTTTTTTTATTCATAAAGTAAGAGAAGCCATATAGACCTCATTTTGAAATCTAGTCATTAAAAAAGATAAAGGTGTATGTAATCATAGGACGCCACCGAGCGATGTTTGTGAAATTTAGACCTTGGCCTATTTAACAGATGCCTTACCATCGATAAAAGATTCATAAAACAAAAATTGCTAGATGAAATTGGATCACGTCCAGAAACGCCCATTTCGTCTTGCAGTTTTCTCATTTAATCGATGATAATCGATTGAAAACTTAAAGAACTGTCACATTTCACTTTTCAAGATGAATAGGAGTAAAATTCGAACTGGTCGCAATCTTCATTTGATCTCATAGCTACCAAAATGAGTCTGAATCACATTTTAATAAACGGGATTACAAGGGTTAATAGCTTGAAAGCGTTTAGATTCGAACTTGATAGGACTAGTTATTTTAGGTATCTATACACATTCAAAATTTCATTAAAATCGATTGAAATATACATATAAATTCCAGAAAAAAAGAATGATTTGATCATATAGCTATATTTTACATGAGTTGTCTGTAAGCCTACAATGTCAACTAGCAGAATTTTTTTTCTCGTTTCATAGCCACGTCAAATCTATTATTTATTTCTAACATATACAAAATGGCGGATTTCGGTTATTACCAAATATCATATTTTTTTATCGGCCGAATTTCCTTTATAATCCCAAGCTGTAATCGGAATTCCATGTGTCGTCTGCTAGAACATTTCCAGTGAACGAAGTCACGTGACAAACTAGCGGATTCCCGTGTCGGCAGAAAAATTATGTGGAACACAATTCTTATGTAGTTTCAATGACTTTTAGCAATAAATCACTTACGTTTTACTTATCTTATTTTGTGAGTCACTATTTTTTTTTTTAAATCAATGTTCTTTGAAGGAATTGTCATTAGTTATAATGAATTATTATTTAAGATAAATACTAGAAGTTCATTATACCACTGGGTATCCATACAACGGGTTTATCTCGACTTATTTATAGATCAAACATTATACACGAAAATAGGAGACGCATTTTGCAGCCGTTGTCGAGTTGATTACTCATGAAGTACGGGTCGAAGTGAAAAGTCATAAATAAAACCGAACAAAACAATTTTTATTATTTGTTTGAATATCTAAGGAAACAACTAAGACATAAAAAGAAAATAGCGTTTTTTAATTTTCACGAAATTCGGCGTTGAATCCTTTTATGCACGAATATATAGGTTACACCATTGTATGCTTAGCAAACAAGTATTTAAACAATACTCAAATGCTTAGATATCTTTTTTTTATTAAGATAAAGCAGCCCGTTTAACATCTTTAATTCTTTGATCCTAGAATAAGAAAATTGTGAAATAGCTGTATTATCTCCCATTACTTGAGCAGATCGTCAAAAAGATGACTCCAGGTTAGTTTTTAACATCTTTTTGTCGTGAAATTTTCTAGTCAGTGCTCTTAAAAAAACTCACCGAAAGTTAATTGTAAGCAAAAGTTGCAGTTCTAGCTCATTTTGATTAACGTCGACATGTCGAAAGTAACCCTGAGTGAATATATCATATATATGATCCAATTCATTTGACTTATAGTTAACAAGTCCAGTTTACCAAACATTTAAACATAAGGTATAAAAAAAAAAGATACAAAGAAAATAAAAATAAGTCGATTCAGAAAAATGGGTTACCTAAGTAAGTATAGATAGTCCTTTGTTTTGTTTCCGAATTTCCGATCATGATTTTTATAATTCTGCAGAAAAGAGGTGCCCCTATGGAGTTTTCTATAGAAGAAAAAGAAAAAAAAGAGAGAGAATTTTTTTTTAATATGATAGAATGTTTTCCTAAATATTTTTTATACTCGAGACTGCTAGATCCTACACCTTTATTCAAAGGTTATTGACCTTGATGCATCAAATGCAACCAGATCTGTTCGACACACGTGAATCTTGTAGTGAAAATGTATTTTGAAAGTTGAAAAATGTTCATATCCATCTATTTCCAAAAGAAACCTTCTGCAATCTTCGACATAAATAGAAATAATGGTCTTCTCTGTCTGTCATCCAGTTCCATTTTAGTCAGACAATTCTATTTCGAGGATTTAACTTGTCACGATCTGCGAAGCCTCAATATTTATCCCACTTCATTGATCGCAAGCAGAAACTGTTTCAAGGAAAAGGATTATGCAGGAGTTTGCTTACAGATTTGGCTTAGAAAATAGTACAGATAAGACAACGAAAAGATACTATAGATATTGTATTTTATGTCATGTCATGTAAGTGAACTCATAAGATGCTGCAAGGATATGTTCAATCCGAAACGGAATTAAGTTTTTTACTATTAGATCACTATGAAGGGAGACAACACTGCATCATTTTTAACATACATTAAATGAAATTTAATTTTAATCACGAAATACCTCTTTTAAAAGAACTGGATATGAAACTATGTATCACTTAAGGTTATCAGAATTTTTGACGACATGTGTCAAAGTTGGACTGAACTCAATGAAATATTTTAATCAGAATCACACTTTTAAATTCATAAATTTTTATGCTGGAAAGAATTTCTTTCGTCGTATTTTTTTTTTACAATAGTCCAGAGTTAGGCTATATGATGTGTGATCAACAGAAAAATCAGCAGCTAATTAATGTCAGAGAAATATATCATATAAGTTCTACTTAACAGTTTGAAGACTTTCTTACTAAAATATTGTTAATGAAAATAGACTGCTAATTCGGTTACACGGTGAAAATTCATTTTAGTCTCAGAAACCAATAATGTCATAATCGGTTAACAACTTTGTTTGAAATGTGTTAATTCTGATCAATCTTCTTCTTAGCTCTTAATCATCTAAACCTTACTTTAATTTAACGTATCGATAAGTTATTCACTCGCCTAATGCACCTTGAACGGTCTTTCCATATGGAGAGGTTTTCTGTTGACAATAGATTAATTAAATTAAGTAAACTAACGAGGCATGGGTCAACTGTTAGTCAATAAATGGATTTATTTCTCTTTTGTACAACTGTCTTCTAATCAACACCTTCCACCATACCAAGAACTGTGTCACAAACATTCAAGTATTTTCTAAAAGAGCTTCAAGCTTTCGACCACTAAATGGAATGGTTGACTATATAACGCAGCAGGCAATTTCTCTCGATACTGTTATTGATTGGCAAGCGTTGTTACTGCTAGCTAACCTACAAGAGACTTCCAGTACTCCGTCATTCTTGTTGCCATTACCAGAATCGATTTTTCTATTTCCTAGTGACGTCAATGGTCACATGATCAGTGTTTGACATGAAATAAATCTATAGAACCTTTGGACAGTGTTGGAATATTTGATGAGCAGTTGGCTTCTGGGATAGATTTGGTTCGTTATATTTTCAATAAGGACTGAAGCAAGTAACCTAAAAAAGAAGATAAAAAATAAGGAATTTGAAACGTGTTCAGGAACCAAGATAAATTTCAACTTGTTTAATCTCTCAAATTGAGATGATTAATCTAATAATATGGAAATATAGAACTATTTTAGCCGTAGTCGTCCTATTTTCCTTTTTCGGATCACAACAGACTGTGGGTGAACCAGTCGAAGTACTAACAAACCAATGGCTTGTGGAACTCGACCATCCTGGTGGACCAGCCATGGCCAAACAAATAGCCAAAAGAACAGGATTCTCTTATGTTTCACCGGTAAGTAACGTATATAACATAACTAATTATTAAATGTCTGGTTGTTTGTGTGGTACAGATATTATTACTTTATCAAGAAAACTGATCATGCCGGATGTGATTAGAATTTGTCCATTATAAAATGATAATTGATGATCTCTTATAAAGCTATTTACATATCTCATGACGTTTGTAAGAGTTCTGTAAAGGAACGTAGGGTATCGTGAAATATGACGAGAATCAAACGTGTCGGAAACAATTCTACTGGTATCTATAAAGTTGAAATCATTTTTAAATGGTTATTTCAAAATATGTTTTGATGTTCTTATTGTTCGTTTCACGTTTATGGCATTGTTTTTTCTTAACCTTTAAAATTGTATGAATTTCTTTAGGCTATTTTTAACATATTTAAAATAATAAACCCAATTAATCAACTACAATATATAAATACCAAATTTGTCCAGTGCTGAGAATATCAAAAATATATACATACAAATTGTAGCCGTTTAATAAGTGAAAAGGAGACAAGGTTCTTGCTCCGGTTTCATTTCAGAAGTTATGTGAAGTAGAGTCCAATTGCACCCGTAGAAAGGTAAAAATTAAAACTTTAATGATAAAATGCTTATTCTCTTATTTTATAATAAAAACCTTTACATATTTATATTCCATATGTTAACTATTCTATTTTAAAAAGGACATACCACTCTATGACATAACTATCATATTTCGAATTTTCATATACTAAAACAAGCCAAGTTTTTAGCCACATTGCATCTTCTCTATTAAGAAGAGAGAGAATTTGTAGGATTTTTCTGAATGCAGGAAATCCACTGGTAGGATTCAGCAGGAAATTTGGTTCTCTTTGTTTTATGTATAGCTTTACACGAGATCACATTGCGGTTAAAATGTATTTAATTGCCAGACAATGTCATTTTTTAATAAAATAACCCGCTAATAAGTGTTGGTTTATCAATTCCTATGTCTCTTGTTTGTTAAAATGGATATTACAGCTTGCCGAAGAACGCTTATTAACACACCCTCCGGAGTATAATTAATATCTAATAATTAATACTCGATAATTAGTATATATCGACTAATCATATTTCTGTTCTTGCGACCTTGTCCAGTGCTTTGATCCTATCACAATATTTGTTCTTTAGTGAGTATTGCTTAACAAGATTTGGATCTGTTACAAAACGAAGTTACATTCATTTCCCTTAAAGATTTGTCTCTATCAAGATTGGATGATTTAACAGATCTTAAGGATCTACAGCCTACACTTTCTTGTCAAGTTTTATTGCAAACAGATGATACATCATTATGTCGCCCCTGTTAATTCCTGGCAACTTAGTCTACTGTATTTGTAACGAGAATTATTTTAGCAATAATTTAATGAATAATCATGCTACAATGACTGTTGGTTTTAAAATTATACTTCTGATAGCCACAAACACACAGAACATGATATGAAAACCCCCTTTCGTGCATTTAGAACCATAACTTATAGGCCATGATATTTCTCATCCGCGAAGAGACGTCTTTTTGTCACTGAATCGAATAGTACTCAATATCCGATTAATCTCGATTATGAAGATACATAACATTGTCCTGTAAATAAAGTGTAACGATTGTAGGTCATTTGATCACAGGAAATTTGGCAACTAGATATTTGGTCGATGAATGGTATCACGGAAAATGATTCCTTTTCATTCCACAAAATAATTCTGCAACAACCAGCTGACTTTATTCACCTTTTATCATAACAGTGAGTCTATCCGTAGATAGTGACATACAAAAGATGAGCCTTCAGGTTGTGCAGGACATTTAAATTCAAATTCAAATCAAATTAATTGTCCCAGTTTAAGCTACTTGATAGACGTGTTGTAAATACTCAATATTTTATTCAAATTCTGTATGTTTTGAAGAGTTCTAGTTAATACCAACACAATACACTAAAGAAACGAAGCAGGTTCTATAATCCTTCGCACAAATTAATTTCTCTTTTTCCATTATGTTAGCATTTTGGCTTTCATCCATCCTAGGTTTGTAAACAACATTGAATTCTATTCTATCGAGGCCATATTGGTAATTTTCTAGAGTAAATAGAAGGCAAAGATTACTACGTCATCACCATCATGAAGTTGTTTACAGATCAATCAAACTGAAAAACTGTACTAACCAATAATGTTTTTAATTTGGTTTATCTGATTTGGACGTTCTCTAGAGCGTTACTGCCATTGTTAGGCCTTTTCAGATTATTAACCAGACTGAAGTTATTGTTCGCTTCAAGGCTCAAAAAACGTTCCAAATCAACAGAACCTATTACAGTGAAGTTGATTTTTTAGCTGGACTCTTGAAAGGGTCGGAATATTGATTTCTTTGTACATCATGGATTTAAATACATATATTGTGGACATAAGATATATCTGTGATGGCTATACTTTAAAATTAGATAAACTAATTTGAAAACTGTTTTTATGGAATTTAAGCTTCGATACGATTTTGACAAATTTCTAATCAGATTACATGGTTAACAAAATTTAAAATCAGTAACTTGAAAGTATTTAATCTGCTTCTCGAGGAAGATTCATATAAAGAGATTTATATTTTTGGATTAAATTAAATAAATTTTATATCGAATGTTTTTCATTTCTCTCGCTGATAGGAAATGGACGTCATTGAAATAATTTCTTGCAAATGGAAGCATTTTATTCGAAACACATTTTATTTCCGTTAATTTCTGATTACGTTATCGAATATGATTGGTTTTCTAGATTACAAAAACTAGATCGTAGATTGTGCTTTTATCACTGCCATTTCAGCACTAGTAACGTGATAAATATTGTAACGCAAGATCTATAACGTCACATGATATAGACAAATTTCCCATTTAATGTTGATAATGACGGAATCGGAAACTATTTCAGTGTTCTACTTGACAAGATAATTCTGTATAAAAGAGAATCTATTTGTTATTCTGGTTATATATTGAAAGTGATAAAAGTATATTATTACTAACGTTTTCTGGTTTCTCTATTCCTAATGTCCATTCCTATCAAGACCATGGCTAGCCTTTTGCAACGGCGAACAAGTTATCTTTTTTTCAATTTTGTATCGTAGATCAACCCAGCCTTTCCTTATACAGATATACAAAAATATAACACAAAAGATATTAAATATATGATAGTTTTTCATGTCATACAACAACTGTGAACCATACAAATTGTTCAAAAAATGCATTATTACTCACACACCATTAATTTGGAGACACCACTTAGCACTATTTGGACATTATTTAAAATTTTCGATGAGCAATATGTAATAAAATTATTACTTGCTAGCAAAAGAGAACAAGGCGACTATTTTATCTCACTTTCAAAAGTAATATCACCATACTTACCATCATCACACAAGAAAAGCTATGTTTGCATTCACGCGAGTAATTGATATGTCTTGCAACACCGATTTTGGAATCAAAAAGCATTAAGGTTTTTACCCTGAATTAAAGAATTGTTTACGCAGATTTATTAAAAATAGAAATTATCAACAAACTAGTCCTCTCTCTCTACTTCCTAGACCTAGAGGTAATCACTGGCTATATTTGTTTTCATTAAATCTTCTGCCTTGAGCTGCTGTATTGATTCCTATCTTATTGCCTAATGTAAATAATATCAGATAGACGACCTTTACCTAGAGAAATTGGTATTCTTCAATAATGGACGTAGACGTATGAAATATCGAACCTCAAGCCTAATGACGTTCTGAAAAAGATCAATGTTCAATTATATCCCAATCTACGAAAGACAAGACTGGCACGAAATGGCCACTTTCTGTTATCAAGATTTGCTTTTCACTTACATTTCCATTCCATGGTTGCTAGTGATCTGAAACAAAACTGAAGTTCTCGGATATGATATTGACCGTATTTAATAGGAGTTTGAGAGATGTCGATAACCTTAGAACTTTAAAATTGTAATTAATATGCTGATCATTATCAGTCATCCTGTATACTATTTAGATACCTTCCTGTTTTTAGTTTTTCTTGTGCCCTCGGCGATTCGAAATATGAAGACCTCACGACGAATACATTTTATAGTCAAATAGCTTTTCTTAACTTATACAAGAATTGGCTATATCTTTTCATTTTTTGCTCGGATACGTATTATGTTATCCAACTCATGTGATGCGCACTAAAATATAACTACAATCATACAAATACAATAAAGAAATGCATTTCCTATAAACACGGTGCTCACTTCCAAGAATTTGAAAATCTTTTAGACATCTCATGAATCATTTACAAGAACAACAAAAAATCCATCATAATCACCCCTCATGTATCTTGACCTACTTTTAAATTTCAATCAAGTTACTTTCCTTGAAGTTATAACGTTAGTTAAGAATGGAAAATACACATTATCAAAGGGTCAAGCCTTAGGGCTACTTGGAATTTGAAGTTGTTCTGCAATATGCTTTTAAGGCCTGTCGGGATTTCATACTTGCTGGAATCATGTATCAAATTTTTCAATCCAGAGGTAACCGATGTATTCAAAGTATTATTTGCTTTGACGAATGATATCAAAGGTCCTGAAAAGTTATGGAACTAAGCCGATTGCTATTTGTTTCTAAACCTTACTGTATCCCTGTAATTTATTAAGCTCATATCGAACATGACTTGTCATTTGTTCGAACTAATATTAAATACATATAAGGACATACAAGGTTCACCGAATTTTGGATTTAATATGGAACCTTATTATTTCCAATATTTATAACCGGTAACAATATAATAATGAAGCCATGAAGAACAATAAAACGGATGGTAGTATGGACTTAGCTTTTCTTTCAACAAAACCTAATATCCACAGCTTGGTCACGATTTTAATCTCGAATTGATCCTTATTGAGAAATGTGATAATTTTGTTTCTACGTCTAATGAATGTTTTGTCTGTTTTTGTGACTAGACTGTTGATGAATTTTGGTCGATATGAATAGTCCATAAATATTATCGGATGTCTTTCTCGCTTAGTTTTACATCTCACAACTTCCTTCACACATAAAGAAGAAAAAACTTTTCAGATACCAAAACGTTGAATCATTTTTGGAACGCTCAGCGCTTGTGCGGTGTACTTGCCAACAAGAATATTTGGTTACTTAGTGCCTATACGTACTAGTTTTGTATTGAATAATTTTTGTTTTATAGTCCTTCTGTTTTAAAAAACGAGTGTATTTATTGTGTTCTCTTGTTTTGTTATGCTGCTGTCATTTCATTGTTTATGGTGTGGAGATTATAGATTATTGTAGTGAGAAAACTTGTTAATTAGTCCATATATATTGATTTTTTTCTTTTCTCAATTTGTAAAATGTTCCAATTCTTAAAAGTGTACATTAATGGTTTGCTCATAGATAAATAAAAAAAGATACTTATGTCTTTCAAACTGTCGTTTCGTTTTTTATAAGTACTATATACGTCACTATCGTGAAGGCATTTAGATAATAAATTACCAGTTTAGTGGTAGTGACGACACTGAAGGCATATTTATAGTGGAATTGGAAATATGGACTGATGCATATAGAAGCTGTTTCCAAGATACACTAAAAAACCTCTATACAATGCTTGAAATGTGTACGATGTTCATGCTGATGTAAATTTTGATGTCGTGTTACATGACAAATATGATATGTTTAAAATTTCTGTATAGGTCAACACTATTTACAGGTTTATATAAAGAACATTACTCTCTCTACTGACATTTTAATTCCTGAAAGCAGTGTCATGTTCATTTTACATTTTAATGCATGTCGTTGTGAGAAAAAATATCCTCATTACAATGATTAACAGTGTATATTGATCTGTTTACTGAAACGTGATTTGTTTACAAAACCGTTAAGGAATATGGCGAGGAAAGCTTTTATCTGTCATAATTGAATCTGTATTATCCAGTGCATTGGGACGACCAGAAAGTCAGCTAGAATTTCGTCTTATTGATTATTAATGGTTGTACAGCGATATTCCATAGTTTGGTAATAGATGTAGAAGTCGCTTGGGCTTTCTGAATCATTGACTTTTCCTCTTGAAGTTTATAGAAAGGCAATGTCGACTCGACCTTTATATGTTTATTATTTATTCCTTAATTCCTGGTATCATATATGCCGAAATGTTGACAAAGGTCTGAGATCTTATCTGAGGTGATCAAAAGAAGAAAATATAGAACTTAAATCTAAAGTATTGTTAACGGCATCCCTTGATACAGTCAATAGTTTCAAGTAAGTGACAAAAGGTGTGACGCAAATAACGACTATAAGTACCTAGTTGTTGAAGTATATTAGGGTATAATTGAAGTATTTTAAGGAGTTGCATGGAAATGTCATAATTATATTAAACAGTTAAAGGGACAGATGGGGCATTTCTGGGAGTAAATCATACCTTGGCCTCAGAAATGTGAATTGTTTCACTAGACTATTCAGTAATAACGTTCACGGCTTCCGGTCGTTTTTTTTCAGCTTTCAAATCCAAGTCGTTGAATATCTATTTGTGACGTCATGTGTATACAGTAGACTCAATCATCCTGTCCATTTCGTTTAGCCTACGCACAGCTGTGACGGAAAATGTCAAGGTGTCAGATTATATAAACAAGACGTTCATCTTTCGGATACCCCAGTTGTCCCTTTAAAAAGAATCCTAATGGCCTATTTTGTTGTTATATATTATTCAAATTAATGGTATATTTCGATACATAACTTCCAATAAAACCCGATGTTTTCTGCTTAAATAGAAAGATTATAATGGTTTATTTATTGGTTTTGACTATTTCGTCCATTAGTAACTTATTTATAAGTGTTGATGTCGTTTTACATGACTTATGTTTCAAAACAGGGATTACTCCCTCTACTGACATATATGAACTGAAACTGACTTCACAGACCCATTAGATAAATTAAGCTGTCACACACACCTTTTTAGAAGGATACAAGAAACATAAGCTAATGCTATTGACGACTTAAATACAACGCGATACAAGAGTTTAAATATTTTGATAGAAAAGGATGCTTAATATTACACAATCCACGCTTAATTCCAACTAAAATAACGAATAATACGCGAATCCAATTACAGAAATTTCGATTAGTACAAGCACAATATTGTCAATTGTACACAATAATTTCGTTTTAGGAATATACGTGTGAAATGATGATGCATATTTTTTAGGTTAATATTCGCTTGAAAAAGCATCGAAATTTTTTTCTTTGACCAATAATTTTATCGTGCATATACTTTAATTTCCCCTACGTATTTGCTATAAGCCAAATTCATTTTAAGTAGACTCAATGATATTCTGGCTTTAGATAAACTGTTATCCACTTTTATAAGGTTAAAAAGTTCCCTAGTGATCTCCAAGACATTCACTTCCAGACAGCCAATCATCTTCAAATTCCCTCGATTACTGCTAGGGCATTCAGCCTATGTCGGTATTGTACTTTGAGTATCTGTATTCATACAGTTATACTTAGAGCGCATTACACTAATACCTTTACGCAATCTTAAAGAAGCTTTTCTGTTCTTTGTTCAGTTTGTTCACGTCATATATATTATTTGGTGATGGCACGAGAGAATTTAAGAGCTCTTTTATTATAGCTCTAGCAAGGTTTGACGAGTTGTCATTTTGATCATTAAATCTCCTGTGGTATTTCAGAAGAAATTTGCAGAAGAAAACTTGGTCATTTTTAGCAATCTGTAAATATTGGTCATTATATTATCTCACAGAAAGTAGGTTTGAAGGCTGCGATATACTCCATCTCGCATCTTGTAGATTATTGTGATCAGTTTCCTCCCTTGATTATTGAAATGGGAGAAGTGTATTTTCATCAGTTACGTCCCTTGAACTTTTTAAATTCATCCACTTTTCATTATGAAATACTTACTCACTTATGATTGATTTACTTCCTCACGTGAAAAATTCATTAGCTGCTGCCAATATTTTGCCAAAATGTTGTTTTGGATTTCGGGTTTCTTTTACGGTTCGGTTCGTTAGTAGGCCTATGCCAACTTGGTTTATTTATCAACCATCCATTGTTTATGACTTACCGAATTTATTGTTCCATATACAACAAGCAACCACTCAATCACCTTCCGTAATACTAAGATAGGAAATATCCTCAAGAAATTTCAACATAAAGAAAACTGTGTATATAGCCTACACTATATCCCATCTAAAAAAACGTGAAGCACGATAGAAAATAGCAATAAATTTCAAATAAAACGAAATTTGATTATATTCATAAAAACACATTTCCATTTTTATGACGAAGCAAGGCCATCATGATTTCTTCATTTGACATTGTTCCGAAGTCTTAAAATGCCAATATTTACCTACTGTAAAACTTAATTTTGAGCACAATTCTTACAATTATGGTGACCTTGAAGCCAATCCTGTTCTTGATAAGGTTCCTGTTACCTTGGACCCATTGGTAAAGGTTTGATTGACTATTTTGACGAATGCGTGATTACAGACAGCTCTCCTTCAAGGACTAAATAAGTGTAATGGAGCCAGTCTTTTTGTGTTAGAACTAATTCTTCACCATAAAAACAAACATTTAACATTTTATTGAGACATTCTCTTTTGTATTTGAATATAATGGAATAAGGGAAAAAGTTGTGATATATATTTATGGGGTATTATTTACTTTGTCTGAAGTCAGAATTTGATTTCTATAATGAAAAAAATATTTCACTTTCATCCGACTTGACCTTTATAAAGCTTTTCTACAACCTAATGTTGAGTACTGGCTTTCAGAATGACGACAAGTATAATAAAAACTCCTTAACGAATTATTAATGAACCTTGATATTTAAAAGTCCCGCGCTTAAAGAGTTTAATTAAGTATCTTATCCTGATATTGAACACCACAACAAAAAGCATTAGTGGCATTGAACTGCTTTATTACACAGAATTAGAGCTCTAATGCCGAGTAACATTTCATAACATTTGATAACATTTCATCAAAACTCCCGATTTGTTAAGACGGTTGAAACATTACGACCCAGGTGAAAATTCAAAAGATTCATTATTTAGCGAAGGTTAAATTGCAAAATAAACGAAACATATCGTACTATAGTTTATAAAAAAAACATACACGTAATTCATATTCAACATCAAACATAAAGATTCTTCGACGGTTGAAAATAATAAATTAGAATAATGCTGCAAGATTTCCCTCATTCCACACTGCATGGCGACGCGTTGTTATTGGCCATCAGGTGCAGAAAAGTAGGACATAAAACTCTATTAATTTCATTACATTTCAAATATTACATTTATTCAATTCTGTGTCTGAGTCTGGTACATCTTGAATTATTGATTTTGTTGTTTTTACCAAAACATTGAGTTTTAAATATGGAAGAAAAAGCAAAAACAAAATGTAACAACATTGATTAAAAAATAGAAATACAAACAATAACAAAATATAGCAAACATAGTCTTGTTTCGGAACAACCTCTTCGTGGTACCATACAAATCCTTTGTCTGGAATTTGAGACTTCGCTTCGAGCCAAAATAGATTACACGTTGTTTGATACTATTATGATCCCACAGACAGAGCCCCACTACAAAACACTTCTTTAAAGAACACATACGACAACATGCCGGAAACAAATATAATTTTAACAATATATTAGTTAGATGATAGATGCATTGTTTCGACCGGATATATGTTACTGTGTTTCTCATTCTTTGACATAAGCTTATTTCAATACATTTATATCCTTATATACATGCTGATTTTGTTTCGAGACTAATCTTCTAAATATTCCAGAAGCGAACGCAGTGGAAATTGTTGATCATGCAATCATTGCGTGGGTAACAGATCTAACACAAGTACAGGTGTGTTAGAGTGAGGCTAGGGTATGGTTGAATACAATTTGAATGCAAAAGTATAAAATAAGATATTGCCTCTATCGAAATCGACCATTCTTTAGTCTGTGTCAGACCATATCCCTAGGTTACTAAACTAAACCTGGAACTGAAGAGTTGTCAAGTTTGAAACAAGATTCCATGTAGAAATCTTTACACAGTTTAATTAAGACTGGTAATATCATTCAATCACAGCCCCAGAGCACTACAACATCTACATGTATTCTATTTCACTTAGATTACCTTCACTTTCTCGTCAATCTTTAAAGAAGGTTAAATTAAATTTTAACACCTCGTTTTTAACATATCACAAAACACAAGACAATATTATGGAATATAACACACTTCTTTAATAAGGTATAGGGCACATAACGTTTCAACACAATATACACGTGTCGTCTTTTAATTTTTTATAGGCAATCAAGATTCACAAGGATGAAGGCCGACTGGTGGTCTGACTTAAAACACATTTAGTCAATCGCTTAACTACGAATTTCTCTCCTTCTAAATATGACCACAGGCCCTTGAATTTCTGTCAATATTAATAAAATGTGGGCAATGTGGAGAAAATTATGTATAAAAGAGAAGGCCTCTAATGGCATAACAGACACAAAATTTAATGTAAACAAAGCTGTTTATCTGTTTGTGAAAGACTTTTGATTTACTTTGAGCGTGTTTTTGAATAAAAGACTGCTTATTTATGACTCTGATGTACTTTTTATTAGAAATCAATCTATTAGTAGCCTATTCGACAAAAAACACTTTTGTTTTATTTTGCATTCCCGTTCAAACGGTAAATTGCCGTTTTTGGTACATCTGGAAATTCATGATATCAGCCTTATAACACTCTTGACAACTCGACATTCAATGAGTCTTGTTTAAAACACTACGACTTTCAGTGGATGTGCTTTAAATCACTTTGATTTTCAGCAGGGTTGCTTTATTGTCTTTCAAGAAGTAAGATTTGGTGCGTTGGCTACTTTATAACACATTCACTTTCCAGAGTCAGCTTTAATATACCATTGCTCTTCATCATGTAAAGTACATGTTTGTGTTATGATGGTGTCCGCCTTAAAGTATGTCTTGTGAATGTTCTGGCGATGCCATTTTATAGGCTACTACGTCAATTTCTTATCGAATTGGTTTGGCACCCAGACACAAATGCCATGTTAAGAATTGAAATTACCTTTTTATCATTGGACATATGGAAATATTTTCTATATTGAACATACAGTCTATGAGCTCTCAGTCTTTATTGTAGGGCCTAAATAGCCTAATTATCACTTACCCTTTCTATACTGTTTATATAAATGAGGTGTTGAGCTAAATGTTCATCAGGGGATGTCTGAATTTTGCCTGCTTTTAATGGGAAATGGTGAAGTCGTAATGGAAATTGACTATGAATGTAACCTTTAGTATGGTAAATGGTTGTCTAGCTCCAACGGAAGAGATGGCTTCCCATCTATTTGTAGAACTGTTCAATACCTATCATGAAGATAAAATGTTATCATGTAAATGACATTATAAATAACACGAATCGATCACTGTTCTGATTATAGATGTGGTTGTTTAAAGAATAGAATTCCAAACATCGAACAGTTTTAAGTAATTCATTTGATCAAATATTCATACAAAGAACTTGCTGACATAACTAATGTAAGGGAAATGAGATGATTTGATGCCTGCAAGTTATATTCCGTTGAGCATGGTACCCACGATTCAAAGTAAGCCGTCTTTATGTTCAACACATAAATTACCTTCCTCTTACTTGTCAGGACGGAAACAACGATGCAATCTCTTAACACAATGGTAGTCCTGTATCAGTTGTCATACGAAGTAATGCATACGATCTGGATTAAAATTGCTCGCAACATAATTGAAATAGTTGTACATTCACTAAATTTGTACACTATTATAGTATATACTATTGCCACATCTCCATCTTGAAACTGACTATCAGGTGTCACTTCTTTCAAATTTCCACAACCTAATTTTACACGTTTTGCATGTAGGATGTTGTCACGTTCTAATCACGATATTTTGTAATGATAATTGTGATTAATATGATATAAATGATGTGATCTACAGATTATTTATTAATTATAATATATATTTTGAGAGAATTAATGGAGATAATCTAGACAATTAATAGGATTTGCTCACTGTGTAATCATCATTAAAACCAGCGTGTTTAACACCCTTTTACTAGCATTGTACATGGGATGATTGAATCTATATCTATATTTGATATAACTGAGAATATCATTCTGAAAGATTTGTTTATAATTTATTAACAATGAACTGTTGTTAGTCAAAACATCACCTGACGTATACATACGAAATAATCATCTTCAATTTGAGGTAGTTTTGATGGGCATAAGGCACAATGAAAGTTTCCTGTGATCAGAATGCTTATTAATATACAAGTAGACCATCAGCCTTAGAGTCATCATTTTTTCAAATTGATTACGGCTACTGGTAAAACGTTTAAAAACGATAGTCTTTTTTAATCAAAAATGACATTTAGTAGGTTCTTTTTTCAAGTGAAGGCAACGTGCGTACTACTATAGAAAGTGATATTGGTAGCGGAAGTTAAGCGCTGAAACAAATATTTTAAGCGACCTTATTATCCTTATTACAGCTAACCCTTTACATGCCCAACAGTACCATTGTAGTAGAGACTTCTCGGCATTTGATAAAAGCGGTACAGAGCTGACTCCGCCACATGCATTGTCATGCAGAATAACAAACCATCACGTTGATAATACAATCCGTCAAAGTGGTTAAGATGATGGAACGTCGCCCACGTGTTCTAGGAGCTTAAGATGATAAATATAATAGACCTACACAAATCTCATGACAAATATCAT
The DNA here is from genome assembly GCF_000327385.1 of Lottia gigantea. Lineage (NCBI taxonomy): Eukaryota > Metazoa > Mollusca > Gastropoda > Lottiidae > Lottia > Lottia gigantea. The sequence continues at coordinate 1,913,498 of NW_008707225.1, read as the reverse complement.
CACAAGAGTCTTAAGTAATAATATTCAGGTATCTTCTTTTATCAAACATAATCCGAATGTATTAACTTGTCGCCTTTGGTACACCTTAATCCAAATTTTACTATCTAATATAGCTAAGACACATTCTAATTCCACGAGGAACATTTCTTCGTATAGCAAACCTATATTCCACGCAAATTTTACTAATTGGATAGAATGCATTGCAGAAATGTGTGGTTTCAATACATAAAAATTTAGATAAATTGTTCATTACGCCTACTGCTAGTTATATTGTCAGTGGTTATTTGAGTCGACAAAAAGATAAAGTCAATATATATTTCATTCCACAGATATTGATACCTGTAAAAAGTAGGTCAATTGGTTTAATCACTATTGACATCATTGTAGCTCTCTTTTACAAACTGACCTTTCCTATTCTTGGAATTTGACAGATCTGAATACGTATTATGTAGTAATTTAGTCAAATCTAGGTGATGAAAATCAATATAATACAGTATTCTTTGTAATGAAGAATCATTGTTAAAACTTAACATCAAACATTGTTAAAAAAAATAACACAAATTGTAAGGGGAAAAAAGCATGTCTCTTTTTGTTCACAGATTCATCAATTTCTATTAAACTTGTAGGCTACAATTCCTAGTTTTTCCATTAATTTCAATAGACACAGTATTCACTCAAGTATTTCCATATGAACTGACAACTATTTTTGAGAAAAAAAAGTTCAATTTGCAGTTTTTTTTTTCAGAACTTTCAGATATTTCAGAATTTAGACTACATATATATAGTTATTTCAAAATCGGTTCATACACCCGCTATAAAATAGAAGAGAAATAAATTTATGGTTGGAATCCCGTCACAAATACTAAATATAGAAAATTTAGCCGAAAAAGAGTGCAAAATGACGATATATGTAAGATTTAAATGTCTGATAGATTTATAAAATCTTCTGTTCTTATCAATTCTAATTGAGATTTTTAAGCAGAATCAAATTCATATTTTGAGTTGAGTTGTATATAAAACTTTATTTCAAGCACACTTGTACACAGTCAATATAGAAATTGAATTGTTTGGATTCGGATCCAAGCGATAGCTTTTGCTAAACAGTACTTTCGAAAAACTGCAAATCTTGATTACTTTATGTCGGTTGTTACATTTGGAAAGGCATGTACATAAAAATACATTTAGAAATATTAAAACAGAACCTAAAAACATGATGTTGTTACTCACGAGTTTTACGCTATTGGATCTTCAGACATCAGACAATTGACCTATTTCAGCCTGCGTCCCTACTAAAGTTAGATATATACTTCATCATATACAAAACAATCTTATTCTTTTTTACATCAGAGTTTAGTCCTACTAAATATCTCCACGTAGTAACATAACAATCATTTCTTCTTTTTCAGGTTTTGGGTTCAGATAGTCTATTTCATTTTAAACATAAAGGTGTTTCTACATACAGACGAAAACGAAGCATTCCACATTCAAGAGTGTTAAAAGCACATCCTTTAGTAAGTAACAGTTTGTGTGCTAAGCATATACGAATTCGAAGCATTTGACGTATACATTCACATGTAAATGCAGTATTGTATCATAGACGAATGTATATTGATTTTGTTTGAACGTCTAAAAGATTCAATTGAAGCATAAAATTTCTGTTAATGAGTGAACAGAAATAACTTTATGTAAATACTATATTTGTATGATAATGTATATTTAATGATATTCAGGTAAGATCTGCCGTACAACAAACAGGTTACGTTCGATCCAAGAGAGGATATAAATCATTAGACAGTATATTAGCCAATTTAGACTTTAAACAACCGAGTTATCACAGATTACAAGATACACCATCAGACAATGTAGGTCAACGACAAACAGGACGAATTCCCACAGATCCTGAATTCCATAAAGAATGGTATCTGGTGAGTTTTATGAAAATTCTTTTTTTCTTTGAGAGAAAAATTCTGTACGTCTTAGATTAGTCAATGTAATTTGATCATATATACGATTCAAGATTGGGATTGAATGAAATATAACTGCTGTAATATAACGTAAACAAATCAACAATTGACCGCATTGACCGCTGGGCAGGTGTATACAGTAGCAGACCTTGTTGGTCTCATAGATAACAATAATAGCAAGATGGTGACATTTATTTTTCATAAGACATCTTTAAGAAGAAGGATTAAGGAGTCAAAGAGTTCATTGCATTGTAGGGCAATTAATTACTATATAATAATACATAAAGATCATAAAAGAACCAAATACTGCGCCGTTAATAAAAGATCGTGATGCTAGCTTTGGTCTTCTGAAATTCATTTTTATTTTGGCAAACATGTGGCACTATCGTTACTGATAACAAAATATTTCAAATTTCTTAATACATGTCCGAGAAAACCAACTTAGTTTTACAGAATATTACAGACTTGGGCTCTCCGACAAAAAACTTTCATTGAAACTTTGCTACACGACAAATATACTATATTGTGATATAATGCTTTCGGATTTTCATGTTTTTTCTAAGACATGACAAGAAAACCAAAATAGATTGTTGGATTAATAATTCAAACTAAACAATTATCTTCTTGCTTTCATCTCGGGTATATCATTGCTATTCCAGTCCCAACGTAATAAATTAATGTTTGAACAATAGTTTGTGTTGTTATTCGTTAACATTACATGGAATAATTAATTAAAAATTGATATCAATAGAGGGTGGTAGACAACGTTCTTGTATTATATTCTACACAATTTATATTCAATATTCATACATAAAATACACTGTTCACCATATATATTCTGATATGTTTTATTTATACTTTGGGTTACTGTCGTCTGATCATATTGCATGCATATACAATGACTCTGACATGTGTAATATTTGATTATGACAGTTACTTGCTTACTCGTCACCCATAATCTGACGGAATTCAATTGAATTTTTATCAGCGTCACGGCTTATCGCTATGTACGCTACCAAATCAAAAACATCGTAAATTTTTGTGTGTAAACAATATAATATGTCTGCTTTACAATGAATATCACGAATACCGCGTGTTTTTATTAAGTAGGTCATTTGATTCGTTGCATATTTCGGTTTCCAAGAACTCGCTATGAACAAAATCTTAAGATCTTAAGTGGTAAACAGAGTAACACATACAAAAAACCAAAATCAACCTTAATAAAAATCAGATTTCTGAATTCGCACTTATGTTCTCATTCTTAAACAAAAGTATTCGATATTACAACGGTTCCTTTTCCGTTACTCCCGAAACCTTAATTTTGTTTAATTTTTTCTCTGACGAAATATTGTCCATGAAAAACATGTTTGTACGAGACAAATTTATGCATGGTATGTCAGATATTTGATCTGACATTTGTTTCTTACGTTTTGAGATGTTACTCATGCTTGAATACCAGCACTTGAAAAATTCAACAAAAGCTCTCGGACTTACATTCTTTAGTACGAATCAACTTGATTGACAAATAAGTTAAGTTTTAATTTTTCGCTTGAGAGTGAAGTAGACATTGTTGAATCTAAATAGACTTTATATTAACAATAATCATTGACAATATCAACTCTCCCTAGTGCTATGATAGAAGAGGGCGGTAATATTAACATTATTGATCCAAATCTCAAGAACTTTCCGTTGATAATATTCCCTTGAGATCACACAATCCGATTAGAGTTTTATACTAGAATATTTATCTATTTTCAAAATGAATCTATATTTTCCACCGATATTTTATGTTCAGCTCAATAATCTTTTGTTGGCGAACAGACAGTCAAATTGACAATGTGTTCAAGTTTCATGAAAATTTGGCCAACCACGAAAGCCACCCTCGATATAGATTCAAACTGACAACAAAACGTTGACAGGCTCCCTCCAGACTTAGTCAGGAACATCATAAATAATGTACAATAATTGCTGAAATTTGGAAAGCTGTATGAAGTGCTTCTATCAACCCACAAGCTTAGCATGTTTACCCAAGCGTGAGATTGATTTTTTTCCATATTCACACTTTGTGCAAAAATATCAATCTCCGGAGTTTAAATAATTAATGAGAAAAGGTTGACTGACATTTAGATTTGTTCAAAAAAATACTCGGGATAGAAAATCGTAATGCTAATGTCAAAATATAAAAATTGCGAAAACAAAATATTGGACATGTAAAATATGGCAAGATGATGACCAAAAAAATATTTAATATCATTTGATGACTTTCTTTATAAATGACAACAGTTTTTAGATTTAATATCGTGATCTGAAAAAACAATATTGAAAGAAAAAGTGAGATTTTTAATTGACAGGATCTGAAACGTATTGAATGTAACACTTAATATAGAGAAGGATTACGGTACTTTTGACACATTCAATAAAACGTGACGTAGCATCTAATAGCATCATTAAAAACGAGTTGGCATTTAACTTTGCCAATAAAGTGACTATCTGAAGTGTAGCAGGCATCAAATAAACCTCATTAATCTCATGAATATTCGTGTTGTATTCTTATCAACGTGCGTTTGAAAAACGAGGCAAGCTCGTCTCTGCAAATATATATCAGACACTAACAACACTAACAACACTAACAATTTCAAAAAGACTATTATTTAGATTGTCTATTAATAACATTTATCAACATTTATCACACAAAATTAACGTAAAAATCACTCATTACAACAACATTACTTGACAGCATACATCATTGTCGTTCACTCTTTCGATCATTTGCGAAGAGCATTTCAAACGACCAGTATGCAGGTTTTTTTTTCAAATCGATTTATAACATTCAAAAACGCACCCACTTAGCTGTATATCTTATGTGTTTACAACCATAAAATCACAAAAACGTTCGCCTTGTCTTATAAAGCAGTGTGTTTTTCAATCACTTCAGATGAAGGTTATCACAATACTTGGAAGCCAATAAAAGCGAAACTCATTTCGAGTTTAGAATAGAAATATAACTTTCTAACGCAATGAAGCAGCAATATATCGAATGAAGTCAATAAAGTGTGTTTGAGATCGGTGAAGTTATTTACCACCATGTTAACCATTTTATAGCCTTAAGTCATGTTCGCTGCTTCTTCAGTTGATGTTCTCCAGTTCAATATATTTGATTTCACAACAACCCAAGTGAATATATTCATTAATTCGAGCCCGAAAGGCATTAAGATCCATACTGTGAAATAAATTTGATTAATGAACGCTCTCACTTCTTGATATCGAACAGATAAACTAAGTATCTCGGATACGTGAGATAAAAACAGAATCTTTGAATTACCAGCGAGAAACGAAGTTTGACTCAAGACGAAACAAATGGAATTGACATTCATTAATGCATTTTGTAACCATCATGATATTATTTTTGTTTCTGCATCACAGCTAAGAATAAATAAATGAATCCTAGATCAGCAACATTTAAGTCATCCAAAGATTAACTTATCACCATCAACAACTAAATCTTGAATTCAGAAGAAAATACAAAAATGTTTATGGAAAAGGTTAATGATGTGTTTTCTGTTCTGTATGTCGTTGTAAAACTTTACAGTAGAAATATAGAACATAAGAAATCGCTGGGATAATGTAGGAATATATGAAATATCTTAAAGAAACCAGGTTTACAAGAGACACTGGAGAATACAAATTGAGATGAAATGATGTGATTTGTTACTGAAATGATGGCATTAACGTTTCTACATTAGCTTTAAATGTTTTTTGGCCAAATGGGCTTCCATTTATGGTGTCATCAATTAAAAGAATCTATTAAGTAAAGTCATAGAGTAGAGATGGAGATAGTATTCTTTATTCTACTAAACGAGTAAACTTCCAGAACACCCAATGACAAGACAATGCAGAATTTAATCTGAGCGTATCTCTTGTGTAAACTTTCGTTAATCATTTAGAATATTGCTGTCCAAGAAATTGACTTGAAGACAAAATGAACTTGACAATTGGCGACACTGGGACACCTTTACTCCGTAATTAGATTAGAGTTTACCTCATGCGTTAGAATTAGCTGACGAGACGCAGAGAAGTCTATACTGGTAATTAAAATGTTAAATTTATCATCCTTTGTCAATATTCCAGTCGAACCAGCTGATGGCACCATGAAGTGGGGGTTCAAATAGGACCGTAAGTTATTTATCAAGGCAAATGAGAAAAATTCATCTTGCCGAATTTGACGCCAAATAAAAGAATGTAAAAAAATTAAAAAGATAATTATTATATCCGCTAAATACATCGCTTATTTAACGTCTAGAGTTAAAGGTGGATAAAGTTTGAAGTTTACCCAAAGGCCTTGTAATGAAAGACACCAGGATTTCTGACTCATAGAAAAAAGACCAAGTTACGGCACAGACCACATTTTCTAATAGTCCATGAAAGAAAATGTAAGGTTATTCTGAGTCGTTGATTTGTCACCTGTAGCTCAATCAATAAGGCTGTGCTGATCTCTTTTTTGGATCCAGTTTCTGACCCCATGGCGAACTTTTCGACCTCTCCTCTTTCGCCTTTGGAAATGAAGAATTGTCAAAATAATAGTAAGCAGACTGCTTTGAGCATCCATGTTGAATTATTTTCCCTCTAAAAATAGTAGTCAAACATCATCATACAAATGTTGGATCGATGATGTTGGACAGTGTAGACAGAAATCCACAACAAGCGTGGACATGTTCAATCAAATGTATGATGATGTTTTGAACAAATATATGATCTTGTAGGCGGGGCTTTAATATCGACATCAACACTCTTCACATCACATCACGTTACCATTACACATTCTGTTTTCAATGTATTTGTGTCTTTTAAATGGGAATGACAGCTTTTAAATCACAGTTGAATTTAAATTGATACGATATAATCTAAGTCAGCAGCCATTTTTATTTTCATGGAATCATTTATCATGATTTCTTTTTATGAGAATCAATTTAATTTACATGATTAATAACACGTTAATTAAATGGACTTTAATGTATTTCTCGTCTTATGTACAGCATCATGTATCAGTCTCATAGAAACAAGTCAAGCAAATTTTTTGCCTCTTTGACTGAGTAGCAATGACAGAGTTGTCTGAAAATTCGATGGAGTGCTAGCATAGGATATTCATCGATAGTAAAACACATTTCTTTCTGAACAAATTTATTAAACCTTGGGTTGATTTTTTGAATCTGGAATATTAGTTTCCTTGCATCTAAAGTGAAAATCTAGACATACCAAAAAATGGCCATTGCCAAGTAATTTTCTTTACAAAACTTGATTAATACAAAAGATACAGTACAACTAGAGCAATAATTGGACATTGACAAATACATTAATAATGTAAACAACGTAAACACCAGCCACTTTAGCTATGGAAAAAACAATAACAGAGCAATATCTGAAGCAATAAATACATTTACAGCGCTAAAATAGGCATTTATTATCCAGTAGATCTAAAACCGTCTACATTTATGTTGCCGCAAGTCAGCCTTGAACGAATTTAGCCAAATGTCAATGAAAATTATGCTGCAGACATTGTTATCTTCAAATACAATCTCAGTGAATACTCGGTGCAGAAGCGCAAGTACTTATAGTTTAATTTTAACAAGGACATTTCAACAGCAACCATTAAATACAAAATAACATCACATATATCCCACCACATAGAACCAAATCACTACACAAACAAATGCAAAAAACACGAAATACAACATTTTTTTGTTGAAGATATCTGAAGATTTTAGAAATTTGATCTATGAATTTTACAAAAGCTAATACTACTATGAAATAGTGCATAATAATGAAATTCTAAAGTATACATGTATTTATTTTCAGTTGAATACTGGCCAGAGTGGAGGAACTGTAGGGTTAGATTTAAACGTTCTTGCAGCATGGGACGCAGGTTATACAGGAAAGGGAGTTACTACAGCTATTATGGATGATGGTAAGTAGGTCTTATTCTGATAGTGAAGCATATTATTATTAAACATGAAATGTTCATTATTTAACAAGTATCACATACACGAACTATTCATAATTTAACACTGAAGCAGTATCCATGAAGTGATTATAATTAAATGATTTTACGTATTTACAAATTATTTTCTGAAGCTGATCCAGTATTCATGAAGTACTAGTTATTATTTAACACTGACTTAGTATTCTTTATTTACAAACAAATTTCGGTACATTTTAATCATTAATTTTCATTTTGAAATAATATCAATAAATTCCAAAACCGTTCCGTGTATTTGAAGCTGAAATTTTAATGAGCAAGCCTCTGGTAATTGCACTAAATTATCGTAGTTCTAGTGTTAGGATATTTCTAACTTTGATGACAGGATTACAGAACTAGGCTATGTTATTTTCAGACGAGAGATTATCAGAAATATTGCTCTATAATTTCAACTTAGTAATTTTCCTCTTGTATGGCGAGTACTCGATTGGAAAATTATAGCCTTATTGAGATATATTGATATTGTCTGGTGTTTGTCAACAACCTTTCAGTTCACCAACATTCATATGCATGAACCATTTCGAAGAACTATCTGTATTAATATGGACTAAATTAAAATGAACTTATGATGAGGGCGTGGGTCATGTAATGAGATATCAATTTGTTGTATATTTTAATGTACTAAAGGGACAGAGGCGACATTTCCGGTAGTTAATTATAGGCCTAAATGGTTTCAGAAACGTGAATTGTTCCGCTAAGCTAATCAGCAATAATGTTCACAGCTGACCGTCAAATCCGCGTGTATCCATCATTATCTATGTTTGAATGATTCTTTTTAACGACTTGTCATTTTAAGAATATTTTGAATATCCGTTGATGACGTCATGTGTGTACAGTAGACTCAATCGTCCTGCCCCTCTTCGTCTACGCAGAGCTGAGACAGAAGATGTCTGAGACTCCACATTTCAGAGAGCAGATGTGTACGACATAAATAAAAATATGCGATTTTCGTAGTTTTAGTTTTTGTTGTTCTAAAGAACCTCGGTATTTTCAAGATCCCTGAAAAGTTTGCCATTGCATGTACATAAACCCTATTCAAATTACGCAATTAAATATAAAACGTTAATTGATATCATTTTCCCAGTAATACATTAATCACACTGAGTAGTAAAACTGCCACAATGTTCGGTAAAATATAATAATTGTCTAAACCATTACTGTTAATAGTTACTCGAGAATTCCAGTCGAGAGACCGGATCTCTACCATTTTCTCTCCTTACAATTTTTATCTGTGGCCTTTTAGTATTTTAAATTGTATCTTATATTGAATAGATAGCTATTAAAAGATAAGGTAGGCTGTGTGAAATATGAGCCATTATCTGTCGAAATGGATGAAAAAAGAAACCATCAGTTCATAATGAAAAAAAAAATGGCGAACACTTTCTACTGTTCACTGACTCATCATTTAACTGAATACTGGTCAACGCCTTTTTTATACCCCTACATATAAGCCTGTCCTTCTGTCCGTCAGTCCGTTAACATTTCTTGTGAACGCAGGAACGTGATTTTAATCAAACTTGGTGTGATTATTTATAACGATGAGATCTTGATCAATTTGAACTTTTTTAGATGAACGTTTTTTGAGTTATTGCCTTGACTTAGAAAACACGCGTCAAAGTTTGTTTGTGAACACAAAAAAAACTATAGCTTTCAACTGATTTTAATGAATTTTTTTGAGATCATTTGATGAGATATTGGACTAGTTTGAATTTGACGATTATTCATTGAACAGTTTTTGAATTATTGCCCTTGACCATGGAAAAATGTATCAAAATTAGTTTGTGAACACAAAAAAGAGATTACAGTTTTCAACTGATTTTAATGAAATTTGGTGTGATCATTTATATCAATGAGATCTTGGTCAAGTTCCAATTTGATGATTTTTCGATGAATGATTTTTGAGTTATTTCCCTTGACCTCGGAAAAACGTTTGTTCATGAGTACAATAGAGACTAGTTTTCATATGAAAATTAATTTTGTGTGATGATTTATGTTGATAAATGTAATGAAGTGAAGCGAGTTTTACGTCCTTCTTATTTATATTGATGAGTTCTTGGTCAAGTTTGAATTTTTGACAATTTCGCGCTAAATTATTTTTGAGTTTTTGCTCTTGACATTAGACATGTGTGATTTAATAATTTGATGTACCGATATTTGGTTTTCGGGGAATACAAATATATTATGAGGATCTTTAAAATCAGAAAAAAATCGTATTTTAGTCACATAAAACTGTTTAAAAATTTCTGAAAGCTGCCAATGGGAGTATGTTACCTATCTATCTTTTACATAAATACCGACTCATTATCTTCTAACTACTGGGTCGTATTTTTTACTGAAAACTGAATCGTTATGAATCAAAGACTTACTGATTATTTATTGAATTCTGACTTATGTTTATTGAATATCGACTCATTATCTACTGAATACGTATTCATTATCTACTGAATACATATTCATTATCTGGTGAATCTGGTTCGTTTTGTACTGAATACTGACACATCCTCAACTGAATACTGACCTATTATTTATCGAAAACTGACTCATTATCTACTGAATAATGAATAATTATTTATTGAATACGGACTTATTATCTACTTTAATTCTGACGTATTTTTTAAAGTTTACTAAGTTAAAGAATATCTTTAAAAATCTTTTGCAGGTATCGACTACTTACACGAAGATCTACGTCACAATTATGTAAGTATTGAAATTAAGATTTGAAAAATAAGAAACTTGATAATTTGTCATTACAGTGTCACGATTCCGAACAAAATAGTTTTCACTATCTTATTTCCGATAATAATTTAATTTTACATCACGAAATAATTCTTAAAAACTGAAAAATTAATGGAGATTGTATTTCTGATTTAATTAAACATTTACATTGATGGTAATCAGAAGCAATTAGAATGGCTATTCGTGATTGTCGTGATAAAAAAGATTTAGTTCAATATAAAAGTCTCAAATATAGATAAATATTTCTTTTCACGTTACTTATTTTCTTAATAGTCAAACTTGTGACATGGGAGTACATACACCAAGCAGTTAAAATAACGTATTTTCCACGGTGTTCTCAAGTACATATAATAGGTCGACGTTTAAACGGTCTAGAAGTAACGATCCACTATACATTTTCCTTGTCTTGATATGGTAGGGAAAATCAGAACTTCATCCTGATTAATAAATGATTCTTATGACTCAAAGTGATCTTTTTTTTACACGAAGAGCAATTGTTAAGAATGCTGCATCCCATATGATCTGGATTTTTATTTCAGAACGCCAATGCCAGTTATGATTTCAGTAGTAATGATCCTTACCCATACCCACGATATACAGATACATGGTTCAACAGGTAATTGAGAATACAATGTATATTGATTATTATTGTCTGATCTCCCCGGCTACAGTGTTTTTGTTAATTTCCACTGAGATTAAAATACATGCTTTTTGTTTTTGTCTTATCGAGATATAATTACATTAAATGCTAGAAGCACTCTTTTAATCGAGGTGAATTAATATTGAATTTTACATGCCTCCGGGCAGCGGTGGAAAAATGTCGAAAAAATCCACTGTACTTTTCTTTAAAATTTGTCTCTTGAGCAAATTGTTCAATCTATATCCATACACATATGTATAAGTTAATATAAAATATTATTTTTCTTAGTCATGGTACAAGATGTGCTGGAGAAGTATCAGCAGCAAGAGATAACAATGTTTGTGGTGTTGGTGTTGCTTATGGTTCTAAAGTAGCAGGTAAGTTATTGGGTCGTCTGTTTCCTTCTCATATGGGGTTTCAATTCTTTCAATGCCATCGTCTGTATGCCAGTCCCTTCATCTTGCACCGACTGCACCACCCCAAGGGGAAACTTGATGTGGATAGATACTCTTTATGATGTTGTTTCAAATTACAAGATTGGCCAATGCTTTTGTCACTTTTTAGTTCTTTTGGCGAATGAAATTTCTGTGATCCTGAATGTAATATAGTCGTTATTTCATTCGACCGGTAACAATTCCAAGACGAAGCACCAGGGTGATGTGGCACAGCAGCATATCAAATAATGCCCCGGATCTAACTTAATGTGTTTTATCATGTTCTCAAATAGCTGTAAGACAAACCTTTTAAGAAACCTGAAATCCAAGGCTTAAATGTCAATCTGTATTTTAACAAATCTGATCAAAACAGTTTGATTAAGTGCTTAAAATATCCTTACTATTTTTTCAAATTAGGCCATAAAACTATATATACAGACGACATTATAAAAATAATTTTTTTTTAACATAAACACAAACTGTAAGCATGAATTTTAGAAAGTATGCTTCAGACTTTGAATAGACATTCAAAATGCCTATCTATAGTTACTACCTAAAATTACGTGACCTGTAGCTTTGTCAACGGATACTCGAAAATTTGTTCAATAATTAACCTAAAATTGTAACTTAATTGGATTTCTTTGAATCATTATTATTGTCATTGAAAAGTTCAAGATGAAAGTTAAAGGTCCACTCCAAGCTTTACCACCAATTAGCGAGGAGATTTCTTTTCATCTTTCCAATGTTCTTGACGTCTCTGAAAACTATAAATAGCATTGTCTCCGAATACTATAAATAGCAGTGCTCAACAAGGTTTTATCTACAAGAAAGGAAGAATGTATCATTGTATACTCAGTGATGTATTTCTAATGCATCATTTTATACTCAGTGATGTATTTCCAATGCATCATTGTATACTCAGTGATGTATTTCCAATGCATCATTGTATACTCAGTGATGTATTTCGATCATTGTATACTCAGTGATGTATTTCGATCATTGTATACTCAGTGATGTATTTCCATCATTGTATACTCAGTGATGTATTTCCAATGCATCATTGTATACTCAGTGATGTATTTCCAATGCATCATTGTATACTCAGTGATGTATTTCCAATGCATCATTGTATACTCAGTGATGTATTTCCAATTCATCATTGTATACTCAGTGATGTATTTCCAATGCATCATTGTATACTCACTGATGTATTTCCACTGCATCATTGTATACTCAGTGATGTATTTCCAATGCATCATTGTATATTCAGTGATGTATTTCCAAAGGATGCTGATGGAAAGAAAGGCGAATGCTACCTACTACAAGTTGTGAAAGTTATAGATTTTCCGAACTTGAGAAAAAGCGATTATATAAAGTGGTTGACAAGACTTCCAACGTGCAAAGTGTATATACAAAAACAAACATACAACAAGATCATTAATAATGATAAACTTTTCAACAAGGAAATAAGTTACCAGAAACATTTTAGGAACTTTCGAAATCAGATTATTCTGTGACAAATATACCACCCACAGTGACAAGAATAATGTACAATTATTCCGACGAATTTCCATTAGAAAGAAAACATATAATTTAACACTACCGTTACCTCTCAGACAGAATCTATATAAAAATAACTAGATTTAAAGGAAATGACCAATCTAATTCTACATTTCATTCGGTTTTAGAAAGTTTTAATCCCTTTACAAATGAAAGGCAATGTTTTAATGTCTTATTTTATCATGGAATTTTTCGTAACAATATGGAATCTATCACGCCACTAGTTCTGAAATAGTTTAGTGTTGGTCATAAAAAAATGGTTTTTATTCTGTTTCTTTGACAATATAGACCTGGCACTTTCTTTAATGATTTTTTCTTGTTAGTCAACCAGACTACAAAATATAAACGTATCCGAAACTTAATTGACATATATGACATTAGGCAGATCTGATAATTGGAAACTATTTGATAAGTTATAGAGGAATATTGATCAAGACTAGCAAATCCATCGATACCACATTAATAACTAGGAACCGTGGTCGGATAAAAACTAAACACGACATAATGAAAATTACGATTTATATCGCCGCTGCAAATTCCAAACTTAGTATGTTTCTCTTAATCTTTACACTAACAGAAGAAGCAACAGAAGCAACTAAATGTCTGCATTTTATTTTGTTGAACTTTCTATTGCAGGTCTGAGAATGTTGGATCAACCGTTTATGACTGATTTAATTGAAGCTAATGCCATGGGTCACAAACCAGATTTGATAGATATCTACAGTGCTAGCTGGGGACCAACTGATGATGGGAAGACTGTTGATGGACCACGAAACTTGACCATGAGGGCCATTGTCAAGGGCGTCAATGAAGTAAGTAACCAAAACATACCTGTTCACTATTTTCTTAAAAATTGAAGCTATTTTACCTTAAACACGGAAGCGCTCACGAATAAGAATATACCAGTGTAGGTTAATGGTGATTAATATCCCATTGGAATATCACTGACACTGATAAATAGGATATACGACAGTCAATTACAATCCAAATATCGCCCTGCACGAAATCAGTAAGTTTCCAGTGGTAAAATATAGATTTGGTTAAATAATTCTCAAGGGAATGAAGATCATTAGCAGAAGTATAAACTTTCTTTAATAAGTCTATTTGACATTCCCAATGACTTTCAGAGGACATTGAACATCGAAAGGACTTGTTGTAACAAAAGCCAAAATATCGACATTTTCACAAGATGAAGTTTATGATGATCCCTTGACAATTTTATGACGTGCAACAACCAATTTGGAAACAGCACGAAATCCTATATCAAGCTGATAGTTCCCCGACTTGTATAATAGGTATGTCTCGAGACAACTGAAGAAAGTGGGCGAATAAGGGGAACTGTGGTAACGTAAACGTGACTTGTAGGGAAATATTCAGGTATAAAACTTGAAGCACAAAGAAAGGTTTTAATGTTTCGGCAAATGAAGGAAATTTAGATAATTTTTATAGTGCTGGTTATATATTTAATAAACTAAAATTAGAATTACCTTAGTAATTTCATTTTCTTATTTTATGATACAATAAATACTATTTAGGTATTCAAATATCGATATAACGAATTGATTTATTTAGATAATCCACTCAATCGTAAACTAAATCAAATTAATTATTTTGTATAAAACATTGGTTGAATACTTTTGGATCATATAAAATATCAATGTAATAGGTAAGAGAAGTAATGGTCGTCAGAAAATGTGCTAATGTAAATAAAATAAAAATCAAGTATTGATCGTCACCAACATCATACTTTGACATTTACACAGAATGAAGCCAACAAAACATTTTATATTGATGCTTTCTATAGAATTCCCTTTAAAATACATGCTATAAGGATCATCTATCAGAACTTGACATTTCAATCAGTGAATTTAATTGAGAAATTATCGATTTTTAAAAAGACTTTGAATCTCGATTGCTGTTGTAACACAAAGTAAATATATTGCGGTCTGTAGATAAAAGTGTTTGTGACACACTTAATGCTGGGATAGTCTGGGATGCAATCTAATTTGGTGGAAAATTTAAGTACATGATATAAAGAACTGGAAACGTACATAAAATAAACGCAGTGTACATTGGGATATCGAAGGGTAATAGGCGTCTTATTCATAAGATGAAATTCTCCTCCTGCCAAATGCTTTCCTTATTGTATATATTATATAACATAACATAACATAACATTACAATAACATTATATTACATTACATTACCGTACTATATTAAGTAAAATTATAGAGTTCAAATTTATAAGAAAAACCTTTTTACCTGAAATATTTGTCGTAAAAAAATTGTACATTACATTATAATTTTATATTGTAGGGACGTAATGGACTAGGTAATATTTATGTATGGGCATCTGGAGATGGTGGACCGAATGATGACTGTAACTGTGATGGTTATGCAGCCAGTATGTGGACAATATCCATCAACTCAGCTACCAATGATGGACAAACAGCAGGTTACGACGAGTCCTGCTCCTCGACCATTGCTTCTACTTTCAGTAATGGCAAGAGTTCCTCAAGGGATGCTGGTGTGGTAGGTTTAATATGAATACAAATAATATTTTAATGTTGTATATAAAATAATGATAACATGCGATTTTATTCATTCAAATAGAATGAATTGGAAATTATTTCTATTTTTATTGCCGAGTTTTAATTGTAATCGTGACAAACTGAAATGTATTATTTATTCCGCGCATATCGTACATTTCTTGTTCTTGCCTGACAACAAAACACTACATTAAAAATTTATTGATTTGATAAGGAAAACTATTTATGTGTCTCGGGATTACCTAAAGAACGTGGGATTTGTACGGTCGTTCGTTTTTATCGGGTTTCTCAACTTTACTATTGATCCAGCTAGTAATCTGATTACTGTTTCCCTTCATTGTCTTTTAACATTTTACCTAATTTGTCTCGTATTTGACACGTATTTATTTTCAAAAGTATCGATTCCAAACACAAATGTCAGCGTTTCTTGTTTTCTTCTTTGATTTAGATTTACTACTTCAATTTATTAACAGCGTTTTGGAGAAGAATGCAATTTGTAATATATTTTTTTATATAAAGTAACGATCCCTTATTGCCTGAAGTGTTTTTGAATTCATCACCTCAACAATATAATACTATCGCCTGTGTTTCATCATAAGGGTTTAAAGAATACTGTCTAGACATATAAATAGTATCCAGATAGATTGAATAATGTTGATAAACTTATTGAATTATTCGACTATACAGACGAAAGGGTATTGATATACTCATCTGTTATCATTAAATTGAGGTGGTCTTTAAGACATAAAAGACTAAGAAGTTCCGAGAACAGTTGTAGTATTTACATTTTTGTATTTTGTTGCTCTCTTGGGTTTATAAATGATTATGCCTATATATTTTATGACAATGGCTTCAATAGAGCTTATGTACTGAACTAGTAGATATCGAGCAGAGTTGTTGTGCTATATTAATATTAAACTAAGATGTTTTGAGGATAGATGTTATAGGAAAGTTGGTGATTTGGTATTAAAATCTTTATTTAACTCGGATGAATTTAGGAGAGTTGTTCATATACTGGTATTAATATTTAACTCGGATGTTTTTAGGAGAGTTGTTCATATACTGGTATTGATATTTAACTCGGATGTTTTAAGGAGCGTTGTTCAAGAGTTGTTGGTTTACTGGTATTAATATTTAACTCGGATGTTTTTAGGAGTGTTGTTCAAGAGTTGTTGGTTTACTGGTATTAATATTTAACTCGGATGTTTTTAGGAGTGTTGTTCAAGAGTTGTTGATAAACTTGTATTGATATTTAACCAGGATGTTTTAAGGAGTGTTGTTCAAGAGTTGTTGGTTTACTGGTATTAATATTTAACTCGGATGTTTTTAGGAGTGTTGTTCAAGAGTTGTTGATAAACTTGTATTGATATTTAACCAGGATGTTTGAAGTATGTTGTTAAAGAGTTGTGATCATAGTCGGTACTGCGGTGACCATTCCATTCCGGTTGAAAAATATCCGGAGACAATAGTACCACACAGTATTTTGGAGGATTACATGGAAATATTCCATTAACATACACGTTATTTGTCGTCAAGGGATATTGGAAATAATTATCACTATAATTATCAGCTTGGATATAATGACGATCAGAAATAATGAGAATTTTTAACGATAATTGAATGAGACAATGTCTTATGGTTTTCACGACTAATTTGTATGGGACTTGGTTGATTTACTGTATGTCAGAATAATTACAAAAACATAGTAAACCCAGATCTTAGATCCATACAAGACTACATTTACGCTGATTTATGGAAAGGTGTAACCTGATATGTGACTAGGAAACACAAATCAGGAGATTTCCATTAACATACCAATAGGCTACGATGAAACCAAGCACCTTATCAAATGGATTTATCTCTTAACATGGAAATATACATAATAAAATATCAATTTACTCTTAACGATGATTTTCGTCGTAGGTATGCTATTGGCTTTATTAATTTTAATGTAAGCCATCCTTAAAAGGATATTCAGTCAGTGTTGTTCGTTTTGCATTTGGCATTTTACAGAAAATATTGGTAACCTATAATGTTCATAATGCAAGATTTATCTATGAAATTTAAAATATTGATTTTAAAGGAAAGCGGATGGCATTCTGGGGATTCTCTCATTAAAACTGGCTGTTTTCTTCTGACATAACGGAGATTGTCTGTCTGAATGAATTGATGCGTTATTTCCTGAAACAAACTATATTATCTATTGAAAAATTGACAAGAAATAAATTGTAATAAATGCAACCACTAGCTTGTTATTAGTAATTCCTAATCTATGATTCCAATCTCATGTTAAATGTATATTTTGTGTCTTTTGTGAGATAATCTCTTATAAGCATAAGGAAATTATAATAACATTGAAGGTTGATTATATGAATATTGCATATTTACTTTCAGGCCACCACCGATCTGTACAATAACTGCACTGCAAGTCATTCTGGTACCTCTGCGGCTGCACCAGAAGCCGCAGGTGTATTCGCCCTAGCCCTTGAAGCCAAGTGAGTAGTATATCATGACATCATGTCGATCTGTGCTTAATGGCTTTCTTCCAATTCCCAACACGTGTCTGAAATAAAAGCGGCGTGGGTGTTTGACAGTATAATTCAAACGTGACTAGCATACGTAACTGTATTAGAACATGATCAACAAGTACCCTGCGTCTACAACTATTTCGCTGGAATTGAATATTCTTTGATTATGTGACAAAAGTTCAAGGCAATCTATATCTGTCCCAGACATGATTCTCAGAATTAGTATTCAATATAGACACCACTTTTGCATATTGAAAGCTTCCAATGCCGTTTTCTTATATATAAATTAGATTAGCGCTAATTAAATATCTGCAGTACATGTATTCAAGATTTAATTAAAACTTCAGTCTGGGTTTCGAAAAACTCTTTACAGAGATGTACTTTGCTATGTGTCTATTCGTTTCATAAAAAATATATTATCCGTTAATAAAACTTTTCAATGTTTTCTTTCGTTTCAGTCGAAATTTGACGTGGAGAGATATCCAACATTTAACAGTTCTGACATCAAAGAAGAACTCTTTACACGATTCCAACAACATCCACAAGTGGAAACTAAATGGAGCTCGTTTAGAATTCAATCATCTGTTTGGATATGGTGTTTTGGATGCTGCTGCCATGGTTGATCTTGCCAGTACCTGGAAAGGTTTACCAGAACGCTTCCATTGTACAGCTGGTACTGTTGCTGAGACTAGGTAATTTACATATTAGATGAACAAGTACACATGATATAGTGTCATGAATTGTTAAGTTTACTTATCGGAATCTCTCATCTCGCCTTTTAGAACTATCCATCTTCTCTAACTATTATCAAATAAAAATTAGTCTCTGGTGCTGCTCGGGCTTCTCTCATAGCATACTGTATAAATTGCACCTCTTAACTTGTTCAACGTAGTACTTAAAAGATAATAATCCTTTAGCGACATTTATTTAAAAGATAAAGTATCATTATCAAATTATTGTCTCGATTTCAGATCTTTCAGTTTCAACAAATCGCTGAGAATGACCATTGATACATCTGCTTGCGCCGGAAGTGAGAACGAAGTAAATTATTTGGAACATGTTCAATCATTCATTACTGTTACCTCAACATTCCGTGGCTGTGTAACTTTCTACTTGACTTCACCAATGAACACAACGTAAGATGATATTTTGGATAATTTATAATCCAAAGAAAAATCTATTGAGGTCTACCCGGAGTGTCAATAACAATTGATATTTGGAGTTGTACGTTTTTCATACCTTGGACATCTATGGTCCGTTACTGCCTGTCACGAATTTGAGATCTTAAATTGCACTCTTCCATTCATGCGTACTTTGTATCAATTCGAAGCTGTACCAGTATGGTTGGAAGGGATCTTTTTTGTTTCCTATGATATTGTACCCAGCTTTGTTTTCATATTATGGCTTGCAATGAACGTAATTGAAAGCACAATGAAAAATTATATTTCAACCTAGTCCTTCTAGTGTGTAAAATGATAATCAAAGTATCATAAGATAACGTTATACACTCTAACAAGTTATATGCTTATTTGTTCTATATGCTTCTATTACAGATCAATGATCCTGAGCCAAAGACCAAAGGATGATGACAGCAAAAATGGTTTTACCAGATGGCCCTTCATGACAACCCACACTTGGGCTGAAGTACCACGTGGCCGATGGACATTGGAGGTAGTCATGGAGCCTATCCTTGGATTGAAATCCAACATGGAGACTGGTGTATTTAAGGAATGGACACTCGTACTTCATGGTACAAAGGAAGCTCCCTACAAGGACCAACCAGCTAGTAAGGATCGTCACGAGAAGCTGTTCATGGTGAAGAAACATCACGAAGCTGGTGTGGTATTCGAGTAGACCACCAGAACTCATAGAACTACTGTTCTATAATAAAGTAACCAATGTTGGTTATGATAGGGAAATCAGATTTGTAATTCATTGAAAAATCTCTTACTTATTTGATTTCCTTTGAACTTCTGACCGTTTTGTAAGCATAAATGAAGCACTGTTATGTGCCCTAATAACTAAGCTTAGTTATCATTTATGCTCCTGAAATGGTCCTGTTTTTTTTAAAAAAGAAACGACAGTATTTCAAAAGTATTTTAAATATCAGAAACAAGAAATTACATATTGACATTTGGGCATATTTGACCTTTCAAATCATAAGAACTGACATTTTGAAAGTAATGGTGTAAAATATATAAGAGAAATATACTAATTATTGGAGCATTTAAAAGCATTGTTGGCAATAAACTTTAAATTGTTTTTATTTCATGTAAGGAAAGCTGTGATCATGTTGTCTACTTAAAAATCTTTTATCATTAAACTTGTTTATTGTTATTTTAAATATTACAATATTAATGTTGAAACTGGTTGAGTTTTAATAATCTTTGTCTTGTTGATTGATTAATTGATTTTGTCTTATAAAGCACCACTGTACTTAGAATTCTTTCTTTGAAACATCATCAGGCCCCGTTCCAAAGTGCCATAGTATTTTAAGACGGGAACTCTTAAAAACTATATACTTTTTATCCGAAAATCAATTAAGGCCAATAATGACTATATTGAAACACAATGTTAGATTTGAACCTGCTTAATTATTTCAATCCTAATATTACATTTTAAACAATTAAATCTGCAATTGGCAGAAGGGTTTATTTGACTATCATTTTCTGTGTCTTTCATTCCTAATTCTAATCTGTAAAAAACTTGGCCGATAGTGGCCGATCATATATGAGATATATTTTTGTACTAAATAATCACTATTGTATTTCCAATTTGCTTTGCAAATAGAAGCAGTACATCAGTATATAGCATTGTTTTCAATTATCTGTTTTAGTAATTGAAGCCACTTTCAATTAGTTTACTCTTCTACAGAACTTTTAGAAATGTTATGTTCTTCCTTTCACCTTTCTTTGTTTGATCTGATCTAGTCTTATTGTTAAACCTGCTTTTAGTTGGTTTGAAAATAAAAAAAGAACCTTGGTTCACAAACTGTCTTTAATTTTTTGTTATTTAGAAACGTACTATTGCTTATAAAATGTGTCTGAGGTCTGTTTTCGGAAAATTATGAACGTATAGTATAGTATCAAGAATGTTAATTGATCAGCTAAATATTCAACCAATTATTAAATCATTATATTCAACAATATTATTAAATTATTTATCTGGAAATTATCAGGATACAAATCTTTTCGAGTTGTTGTACCTTTCCGATAATACTCGTCGATATATTGGATGTTTAATTAGAAATCATACGAACTTGTTATAATAGATAACAAACAATTTTGTCGAAAAGTCCTGATATTTAATGCCTTTACAGCAATTGATTGACGAACGGGTTTCTATCAGTTAAAATATGTATTTTGTTTTGATCAGATAAAAGATTAGAAATAATGGTAAAACGTACTCTTCATGCCTTTTATAAATGATGAACTATATATTTCACAATATGTGCAATGGAATGGCGAAGGATAATTCTCATTTGATTATGTTGAAAGAAACCAAAACTGTTGACACAACCAATAAATTACAGAAAAATACAAATCAATGCATACCAATAGAGTTAAACTCAGAACAGTAAGAAAAGAAGAACCATATCTTGAGGAGTATATAGAATTTATTGAAATATTATATACTAGACCAATATAAAATCTATAATTATACAAAGAATAATCATTACCAAGAGATTTCAACTATAGGTAATCAAATCATCATATTTTTATGTCTATATAATAATCTATATGACAAAAGACGGCTATAAATACTCTTGAAGGACGTCATTGAGAAATCAATTCTGGCTATCATATTCCAGAGTTTCCGATTAAAACAGGTTTTCATGTATTTAAAAGTATCAGTTTCATATCAAAATCCACAGTAGAAAAAAGCAATTTTCAATTATGTATTTTCTTTAAAACAGTATAAAGTTCAAAATTGTATTTTCTTGTTGCAATTTCATATTTCGTTAATAATATAGTGTGACGATAACTTACATTATTTGACTCAGTTTATAACCAATTACATGAATTAAAGGTGTATTCCGCTTTTTGTAAAAAGTTTTCATGACAATGACTGTAAAGTATGCTATATCTATGTATCTTCTTGATCAAACTGAATATATTTCAAAAAGGTTAATTAAAAACAGAGTACTAATTGTTAATTAAGCAGTTCGATATATTAAGAATACATAGGAGACATATTTCTCTACAATTAGGCGTTTATTTTACTAAAAAAAGTGGAATGTCCCTTTAAACAGTAGAGCATTTTTATGCCAACAACGTATTATATAATAATGCATACGAATTACAAATGAACTATGTACATAATGAAGCATTAACATTACAAAACGAAATACGCAAATATATTTAATATAAACATAATGTGAGTGAAAGATATAATGACATTCGCATAATAGGAGCAAATTTTTGAAATTTACATAGTTAGAGTGGCACCCATTTGATATTGACGTAATAAGAGTGGCACCTATTTGATATTGACGTTATAAGAGTGGCGCCCATTTGATATTGACGTTATAAGAGTAATACTCATTTGAAATAGACGTTAAAAGAGTGGCGCATATTATTTAATCACACAATTGAATGAAACTCATTTGATACTGACATAATAAGAGCGGCACACATTACTATTGATATAATGAGAGTGGCACACGTTACTATTGATATAATGAGAGTGGCACACATTGTTATTCATATAATGAGAGTGGCACACATTGTTATTCATATAATGAGAGTGTCACAGATTGTTATTCATATAATGAGAGTGGCACACGTTACTATTCATATAATGAGAGTGGCACACATTGTTATTCATATAATGAGAGTGGCACACGTTACTATTGATATAATGAGAGTTGCACACATTGCTATTCATATAATGAGAGTGACACACGTTACTATTGATATAACGAGAGTGACACACATGCCTATTCATATAATGAGAGTGTCACAGATTGTTTTTCATATAATGAGAGTGTCACAGATTGTTATTCATATAATGAGAGTGGCACACATTGTTATTCATATAATGAGAGTGGCACACATTGTTATTCATATAATGAGAGTGGCACACATTACTATTGATATAATGAGAGTGGCACACTTTGTTATTCATATAATGAGAGTGACACACATTACTATTCATATAATGAGAGTGGCACACATTACTATTCATATAATGAGAGTGGCACACGTTACTATTCATATAATGAGAGTGGCACACATTACTATTGATATAATGAGAGTGTCACAGATTGTTATTCATATAATGAGAGTGGCACACGTTACTATTCATATAATGAGAGTGGCACACGTTACTATTCATATAATGAGAGTGACACACATGACTATTCATATAATGAGAGTGACACAGATTGTTATTCATATAATGAGAGTGGAACACATTGTTATTCATATAATGAGAGTGGCACACATTGTTAGTCATATAATGAGATTGGTACACGTTACTATTCATATAACGAGAGTGACACACATGACTATTCATAAAATGAGAGTGTCACAGATTGTTATTCATATAATGAGAGTGGAACACATTGTTATTCATATAATGAGAGTGGCACACATTGTTATTCATATAATGAGAGTGGCACACATAACTATTCATATAATGAGAGTGACACACATGACTATTCATAAAATGAGAGTGGCACACATTTGATATTCGCGTAGTTAGTTAGGGAGACACACATTGATATTAATATAAACGATGTTATAAGTCAATATATCAGTCTATTGTCTATTCATTATTGTCAATAACATCTTTTTAAAATCTCCACTACATTCTTTCTCAATACAATCTTCTAAATTTTTACCATTAGTTTCTCTGAATTCCTCTTTAATATCTTTCAAATCAATCTACAAAATAACTTAATTTGTGACAAACCCTGAAGGAGGTTAGAATATTGTGCAGATTGGGCCCATTCGAAATAAATACACATACAAAGAATCATGAGATAAGTCTGGCATGATATAACTTTCTGGGATCAGTACAAAATCGAGGGCAACCTATTTAGATTAAAATTTAAAGCACTACTCTTACCTCTGATCTGGAAATCAATATATGTATCAATAAACTATTATTAGTACCCAGTCCAGCCATAGATTCATATAAACTTGTTGAATAATACTTCACTGGACCATTTAACCAATTGACTGCAAAATATTACACAGTAAACCCGATTTTCAGCATCATTAATCAAAGGTATAGCAAAGTTCAGCGAAATATTACAAGATACATCAACTGCATGGCCAGGGGGTTGTGGTCATAAGGGTGGAAAGTCGAGACTGGAAGGGCTTTCAGAACTACAAAAGCAATGGAATAGGCCAAACCAATATCAAATGTACTTGGCTATCTGTAAAATTAACATAGAAATGGTAATTTGCATGTTAAATGTACATGTATACCAACTTGCATCAGATCATCGAGTCATTTAAACAGGTTATATAAAGATATATATATATAAATATAAAACGAACTGGAGCGTGGTTTTAATACAATGGTCTTGTGATTATTTCTTATTTTCATTACTGGATTTATAGCAGACAATAACATCCATACGGAGAAAAATATAAACATAAGTAACGTACCAAAGGCTAGCATCACACATTCATCATCTCCAGAGAGCGTCTGTTTTAAACTTTCTATAAATGTTTTATCGGTTTGTCTTGAAAACTCTTCAAACAAAGAGGTAGGATCATCCAGGCTGCTAAGAATGTTGTACACTACTTCAGGGTTAGCTTTAAATATTGGTTTACCATCCTGCAATATGAACATTTTTAGCAGAGTTTAAGATTTAAGATGAACCTGCTGAAAATATTAAAATACTGAAATTAACCTTCGTTTTTCTATTGTCTATTGAAAATTATATTATTTTGTTAAGAACTTACATTATATAATATTGTTACTATTTCTGTGAGCGATTTATTTTGGTATACATCATTATCATCACTGGTTAAAATCTCCAAAAGCAGTTTCTGTACAACACCTTTACATTCTTTCGTAACATGGTCCTTCAGTGTTTTCTTGTGGGCTAAAATTATTTATATAGATTGTTGTTTTAGAATTAGATCAATGAGATATCTAGTATAGTTATAATGCCGATTTAATGATGGTCTTTGACCAAGCTATAGTTTTTTTTCAACCTGCTAGGGTTGGCTGAAAAGTTCTAAGCCTAAATGCCACCTTGTACTATTTTAATGAATAATAGACATAGGAACGTCATTTTATTATTGTCTTTGTACCAGACCATCTTGTGGAAAGGGCTAACTCAAACACAGATGATACGTGATGACATTGTTTCCACCTTATGGATGATGCTCCTTCTTTTCTTATTGTAAATAAGTGGGCTGTGGAATTAAGCATGACGAAGAGATCCTTGTAATGTGGGTGAGATGGGTGCCAAGTTCTTGACAGGCCGATCAGAAACCTGTCAGATTCCTGTATTCCTGACAGTTTAATTTGTTTTGAAACAGATCCCGATGAATTTTTTGTAGCCATGGTGAGACCTAGAACGAAAAAGGAATTCGCCGATCGCTATTTTTCAAGTAATGATGATGCTGTAACTGATATCCAGGTCTTGCAGCACCCCTTACAAAACAGTATATAGACTTGAAAAGGGACTGTGCAGAGATAAATTGAAAACTTGCTACTGGTCTTTCAAATTTTGGCTTGTAACTTTTCAGTTAACCCTAACTTAATTGATTTGCTACTCATTAATATCCTGAATGTTTTGTTTTCTACGACCACGCAATACCCTCCGTGATTTCAAATGCTTTGAACACGATGACAAACTGATTAAAGTGGAGTTTGATATATCTTGGCTCGTCCTAAACTCTTTACTTCACCGTTCATGATTGATATGATGTACATCAACCAAGTTAATGTGCAGTAATACATATTCCAGATAAGGTGTGAGATGATAACCAGTGGCGTTTTAATCAGACTGCCAGAATGAAGAACACCCTCGTGAAAATGTTCTATATTATTTCTTACAGGCAACACAAGCGAACAGTGTATTATTTATGGTTATACCCTATTGTATTTCAGGAACAGAGAATTTTGGTAGTTGATTCTGGATTATCTTAAACATACCTGCTTTATATGCCTTGTCCATATCAATTAGATCCTATAACAGATGTAAAAGTGATAATGCTTGATCAATACAAGTCAGAAACATTAAACTCTGCATGTGATAGGAAATCAATACTAGAATAATATGCTGAGAGATATTCATAACTTTCTTGAAACGGAAAATATATAAATTGCAGTTCTTTTCGCTTCAAAAATGCAATCAATCAATATCAAATTGTATCTTAAAGAGATACAGCTCACTTTTCAGGAACCTATACAAAGCAATTTTGCAAAAATGAATCTATCTCAATTCCTAGACCATAATCTTAATCGACCTATTCTATATTCGAGTCAATCAAGACATTACTTTTTATTTAAATCAGAAGATAATTCAATTTTAATAAATGAAGCCTAAATTCAGTAAGGTAATTTTAACAGTAATGAAAGTCAAATGTGAAGGCAAGGCTTAATAACATACTTTATATTACATGAAAGTCGTAAGAAAACTGAAACTGAAGTTACTTTTTGCCCCAGACACTATTAATATGGCTATATCAGATTATCATAAAAAGTAACTAGAAAAATAGTGTGGTATATATCTTGTCAATAATTGGTGTGACATAAAGTATGATTTCTGTCATCAGCCACCTCATCAGCAGGTTGTTATGTCTAAAAACTAAAAAGACGATATAATGTGCAAATAACATTTAAGAATCACGTTGAATGTCAGACGCAATTATTTTGTTACAAGTTTAAAAATGTTTCTGGAAAGTAATAATCATGTGTCTATCGTAAAATAATTGCTCCTAATTATAAGTTTCCGCGACCTTAATATTTCGTTGTTAAGTGCAACTGCTCTGATAAGCTGTAAATATAGATGGTCGGGAGATAATGGAGAGTGATAGATACTAAGAGTTTTTTGACGGAACAAGTCGAGCAGATTCCATCATCGCATTTATTTTTTCTTCAAATATCATAACTCATGTAAGAATATTTCTGATAAGAATTATTTAGTTATTTCAACAGTTACTTACAGCCTTGGATTTCGTTCCAATAATATGAAAAACCATTCTGTTGTCAGTGCTGAATCCGCTAAATGCCGTGTGGAGTGTTCTGACGTCATATTGTAAAGGGTCGGTCATTAAAGCCAGTACTGTGTCTAATAATTTACCACTTAATTCACTTTTTAATTCTTTCATTAGATCCTTAATATAAAGATAACCATGCACAGCATTAGTAACCTAACGGTGAACATATCTATGCAGATCAACTTATAGCTCAGCCTTTTTATACAGAAAAGAAACCTAGAAATGAGTGGAACGTAGCTTTAAAATTCCAATTCTATGCACTTGACACGAATTGTTATCTGAAAAATAACAACCCAAGGCAAAGCTTAATTTTAAATCTTTATATCATAAGAATTTTATACAGATTTTCAATACGTAAACATAATGTATTAGACAAGTATTTACCTTTTTATATTTACTTTTAAAGGTTTTGATTATTTCCTGCCTTTGATGTTTATTTGTGTTCCCAAGAATCTTGATAATGTCATCTTCGTTTGTTCCTAGAGAAGAATTCAATTAATCAGCTTTAACAAGATTATACCGACCCACGACATTTCAGTTTATCTCTTTGTCCTTGTCATCTTACTAGTGTAATATATCTGGGTGATATTTCTGTTATCACAAGGCACATTTTAAGATGATCAGTCTTAACATTTTAGTTTGTCTTTTTATATCAGGCTTTTAAAAACTCAAGTATCAATTTGTTTGTATGAAACATCATTGAACTCGTATTGTATATGGTAAATGGAACAAATACAACTAACCAAAGCCATCCATCGCCTTCCACAGTATTCTACAGTCATCCATAGCATCATATTCATCTTTTTCATCAGCAGTCTAAATCAAAAATTTTCGGAATCATTTATGACTAGATTTTGAAGTTTGGGTTAATTATTGACTTTTGTGTGATTTCTAAAATAAATGCTGAAAATCTAGCCAAATATATACTAAGTAACAAGATTTGACCGTAAATTTGGATATTGGCATGTACATACAAAGTGGTTCAATTGAAGGAGTTAGGTTGGAGTAAATTGGAGCTCTTCAGCAGGAAATAAGGACCTAATATTGGCCGTGGTACGTCAAAACATAAGTTTGTTAACCATTTTATATTGTGTGTTAACCTTTTAGATACTTACTTTAGTACATTTTATATATTGATTTTTTGTGTCTTGAACGGGGGCCCGTGGACTTGGTTCAACCAGTCCCTATTATAAGTTCAGCCACTGTATATCTATTTTTATGTTCGATGAAATTAACAAATGTGATCATAATGATAGGGAAATACACAAACTAACCTGTTTCTTTTCAGAGGACAAATCTTCCAACGAACTATCGACAGCTGCTGGCTTCTGGTATTCAGTAGTTGTACTAAATAAAACAATATAATGATCAAAACACTTATATAATGCATAAAACGTGACAGAATATTTATAAACATGGCGCACCTTTCGTAAGTAAAGGTTAATAACTCAAAAACCATTCATCGAAAGATCGTCAAATTCGACTTTTTCTAAGATCTCATCGTAATAAAAGATCACACAAAATTTCATTTAAATCTGATGAACACTGTAGTCCGACGGGCCGACGGACAGGGGCGACGACAATATACGACCACATTATAATGTGGGCGTATAAGAAAACCAAAACTTCATAACGCCAGGAACGTGAAGGTACTTTAATAAGTAACACGACACTTACTCTTCACCAACTAATAACAATAAAGCTGTTTTATAATCTCCACTACATTCTGATTTTATTTCTTCATTTAAACTTTTACCATAACTTTCTTTATATTTCTCTTTGATACCGGCAAGATCAATCTGAAAAAAAAACCGTTCAGTATAAAAAATAATTAAATACTTTAATAAACAACAGTTTTATTGATGTATATTCGACATCAATATGGAGATGAGACACAATCGAAAAACATATATATTAAATATAAGTCTATATCAATAAAACTGTTGTTACTTAATGTGCTGTGATACGTCTAAATGTCTTACAAGGATTGAATCAAATAGTTTGCGTAAATAAAAATGTAGGCCTACATAGCTTTGTTGAGCTTCTCTTTGGTTAATCAAACGGGAAAAGAGAATTTATCTCCCATTTATCAATAATTCAGTGTTTAAGGCCAAAAATACCTCCGATCTAGAAACTACTATTCTTATTAATCTGGAATCATTGGTACCAATTCCATCAAAAGCCCCATGTAATCTTTCTACATAATAATCTACTGGATCTTCGAACAGAAACGTTACTGAAAAAGAAAAACAATAGTGTCGACTTAAAGATGAAGCATTTCAATTCAAGAACGTTAGAAAAGACAAAGAATTGGAAAATAAAGGAAAAACGCAAATTGTTTACCCAGACAATTATAACCAGATTTTGAATCACTCTTCATATTTTCGTCTATCAATTGTATGCAAGTTTTCTCATATAGCTGAAAAGGAAAACATTTATCAAGATTTTAACAAGAATATTTTAACCATTGTCTGGTTGCACCGTGTTAGTGGTCAGAATTTGATATATAATGCGCAGCATCACCATTATTTGATGTAATGGGACGTAGTTCTACATTCGAAAACATTTGGGAAAGAAACTCGTCTTTATAGACTTTCTATAAGATTACCCGGTTTGTTTGTTGTTTATTTTAAGTGTATAGGGGGATAATTATTCGTTTTCATTGATTGCAAACGTCACACTCGGAAATTCTGAATTGTAGGCAAATTGTAGTAAAATATCGGCGATGATCACTTGACAAAATGCTAAATTCTGAACATTTGAATAATTATCACCGACCTTTTCGTATTCATCAAATATTGCTTTGACCTGTGATCCATTGTGCTTAGTGAAAATATTCTTGAATTGCTTGATGTCAAGTTTGGTTTTACTGTTCTGAATGAAAAATATAATATACATGGTTCCTACCATTACAAACAACTAAAAGCTATAGACTGTGGCGGGAGTAACATAAGCATTCGAAAGAACCATCTCTTCCTACTACAGCAGAATGCGTGAATTTTCCGCCTTAGTGATATTGTTTCTCAAAGTAAGCTGAAGTATCTTAAACTGCTTAAAGGAATACTACCTGTCAGAATAGGCATAATATATAAAGTCTCAAACTTGGTTAATAACTTTATATATTCAGCAGTCGGACTTAAAAGGTGTTATGACAAAAGAACAGAATCTCTATATAATTCGATATATCCATTAAACTAAATTAAACAAAATTACATAGTTTAATGGATTATTTCTTAGTTTTATGAATTTATTTGATTATAGAACGATTCTGTTCATTTTGGTCATCCTAAGAGGTAGTACACCTTTAACCCCATGTCCCAACAAAATCAAATCTCGTCGTAATAAATAAGAGCTCGTTACTTGAATACAATATTGATTAAATACCACTTTAGAGCAAACCTTATATAATTTCATTGCTTCCGTTTCAGAAATCGTTTCATCAACTTTGTCACCTTGAGGTCGTTGACCTTTTACCAATTCTAATAATAATTCTTTAAAATCACCAGAAGTTTCACTTTTAATATCTTTCTCTAAATCTTTCTTATATTCTACAACAAGATAATATAACTTTTAATCTTTTCCTCTAAATCCAAGATAATATAACTTTAATATCTTTCTCTAAATCTTTCTTATATTCTACAACAAGATAATATAACTTTTAATATCTTTTTCTAAATCTTTCTTATATTCTACAACAAGATAATATAACTTTAATATCTTTCTCCAAATCTTTCTTATATTCTACAACAAGATAATATAACTTTGAATATCTTTCTCTAAATCTTTCTTATATTCTACAACAAGATAATATAACTTTGAATATCTTTCTCTAAATCTTTCTTATATTCTACAACAAGATAATATAACTTTGAATATCTTTCTCTAAATCTTTCTTATATTCTACAACAAGATAATATAACTTTGAATATCTTTCTCTAAATCTTTCTTATATTCTACAACAAGATAATATAACTTTAATATCTTTCTCTAAATCTTTCTTATATTCTACAACAGGATAATATAACTTTTAATATCTTTCTCTTAATCTTTCTTATATTCTACAACAAGATAATATAACTTTTCATATCTTTCTCTTAATCTTTCTTATATTCTACAATAAAATAATTTAACTTTAATATCTTTCTCTGTATTCTAGATTTAAATAATATAATTTTAAACATTCATCTCTAAATTTTGCAATATTCTATAAAAAAAAATAATATAACTTTAAATATCTTCCTCTAACCTCTTTCTTATATTTTCGAAGAAAATAGTATATCTAATGAAATTTATTATTATTTCTATAAATATTTATATTCTACATAAAATCAATCTTAATATCTTACGTTGAATCTTTTTTGTATGCTACAAAAAAGAAAGGAATTTGAAATATTGTTTTCCTTTTTTTGCAATCTGTGAAATAATTTTATTGTTTCTTTAATAAATAATAACTCACTTTTCTTGTACAATTCTTTTATTTTCTTCATTTCCTGAAATGATTAGAAATCCTGATTAAAAACTCTTTACTCGGATTCTAATGAATTATTCAAAATTCGAATATAATGATCATAAAAGTGCTAAAAAGCAATATTATATCTTACGTTCTGTATTCGTGTTGCTAAGATACCAATTAACATAGATTCATCTGTTCCCATACCACTCATAGCTTCATGTAAACAATCTACATCATATTCTGATGGAGTCATCATTAATCCTAATATTACTTCTTGTAAATCTCCACTTAATTCTGATTTAAGATCAGACATCACATCCTGAATGATAAAGAAGTAAAGATGGTTAAATTACTTTGTATCACACAAGCGTTTTCATTCCTCTATGCAAAAGAAGCAATGTATATATAGGCAAAAGGGTGTTTCTTGAAATTCAACCAAAGATAATCTATGCGTTGCTTGAGCCAAAGAAGTAAGTATTTATTCGACTTAGAGATTTGAAGGTTACCAACAAAGTTGTTTACCTTTTTGTATCGTTCTTTGTACTTTTGCCTTATATCTTGGCGCTGTTGGTTTGTTTTTGTCACAAGAACGTATATGATTGATCTTTCGTCAGTTCCTATCCCATCCATAGCCTTATATAACCTATCTACTTCATCTGGAAGATCCTCAAAGACCTCTACTTCTCTACTATCTACTTCGGAACCTTCTGTTTTAGTATCAATTGATTTTTCCTGAGATTCATCTTTCTCGGTTTTAACACCAGTGTGACTGTTACTATCGTCCTTGTTTTCTGCTTTCTTCATCTCAGTTTGTTTGATGTCATCATCTTCAGCTTTCTTTTCACTTAAAATCACATTTTGTTTGAAATAGTATTATATTAAATAATAAAGTGATATAGATTTATCCAAAAATACTAAATATCCAGTTATGCTGATCGTTTATTTGATTGTCTCCACAGTTGAAGATAAAATTTCAACTGAAAATGACAAAAGAGTTACTCTATTGTGAAGTGGCATGATCGGACCAGTCAAATAATTGTTGAATATATAAAAGTAACTTACTCTTCATCAATTAATAACAATAAAGCTGTTTTATAATCTCCACTACATTCTGATTTTATTTCTTCATTTAAACTTTTACCATAACTTTCTTTATATTTCTCTTTGATAACAGGTAGATCGATCTAATTAAATTAAAGTTCTCTATGATAACTTAAGTACTCTGAGAAAGCTAAAGTAATATCGGTTGGTAAAAGTACCATACACAAGTTCTCGCAATGTGCGTCATTGTCGTAAAAGCGCAAAACGTATCTTCCCAAATGTACCTATATGCCAAGCTGGCCCAAAAAAAAAAACACATTGACTTAGGTGTGAGAAGGGGTCAAGTATAACGGAATATTTATCTAAAATTAGTTTATTAATCCAATATCAGGAGCTTATACGAACCTCCGATCTAGAAACTAATATTCTTATTAATCTGGAATCATTGGTACCAATCCCATCAAAAGCACCATGTAATCTTTCTACATAATAATCTACTGGATCTTCATACGATTTTACTGCAAGTATATAATCTCTACTATCATAAGTTTTAAGAAAGGGTCAAACCTTCTCTAAAATTAATATACATTTCGGTTTCTGGCAATTAATATCAACAGTTTAAAAATGAAATAAAAACCATACCTAAACAGATATAACCATTTTTCACATCACCTTTCATATTCTCTTCAATCAATTCAAGTACATCTTTATCTGATATCTAAAAAAATGGACCAAATATTAGTGACCAAATTTCTTCATGTATGGAGGGTACTAGTAGAAAAGATGACACACCTATGGTCAACCGCGGTTGAATATTGTTAAATTGATGAAACTTGGCTTTAATTTATGCATGATATCATTAAACAATTGAGAAAGAGAGATGACAGTCATACCTTTTTATACACTTCAAATATTGCTGGAACCTGTTTATTATTATATTTTGTGAAAATTGATTTAAAATGTTTCTTATCGAACTTTCCTTTACCATTCTGAAACATAAATATGGTTGTGAGACGTAAAGATGTAAATGTGTTAATTTCATAGACTTTAGAGACAGGTCTACTGTACAGAAAATAGCTGATTACAACCGTCAATCATTATAATTTCACTTGCAGATGGTGCTTGACACAATGATTGCCATCATTAGACAGAATGGAGGAGAGTGGATTTCAGTCGATTACAGTGCTTAATATTTTATGACGTCATAATATTCATAATAAGTTCTAATTTGGGTCAATAGATGAACGTTTGGTGTCCATGGTTAAATTATCTCTAGATTTAAACTTTGTTACAAGAGCATATATAAATTTACAAGAAACTGTAAGATAATACAGTTATCTGTATGTTTGATAGTGACATTTTATAATTTTCTTTCACTAACTCATTACTTGCATTAAGTCTCAAGATACAAACCTTATTCAACTTTTTGGCCTCATCATCAGTTATTTTGTCATCAACTTTGTCACCTTGAGGTCGTTGACCTTTTACCAATTCTAATAATAATTCTTTAAAATCACCGGAAGTTTCAGTTTTAATATGTTTCTCTAAATCTTTCTTATATTCTACAACAAGATAATATAACTTTAATATATTTCTCTATATTCTACAATAAAATAATACAACTTCAAATATCCTTCTCTAAATCTTTCTTATATTCGACAATAAAATAGTATAACTCTTTTTTATCCTTCTCTAAATCTTTTGTTTATATTCTATAATAATAATATAACTTATAATAAATTTATTTAAAAATCCTTTTTTTAAAACAAATACTAAAATATGACTTCACCCCCCCCCCCCTCTTCTCAAAGTATTTGTATAATATACTTAACCAGTTCTGTACAGTTCTATTATTTTCCTTAGTTCCTGAAAAGGAGTGAGTATAAATTTCTGTCACATATCAAACATAATTATAACAAATTATATACATGTCGTCCAAACGAGACGATCTAAAGCGCATAAAGCGGATCCTACATCTCACGTGTCAGTCTGTTACTTCAGGGTACTTTAGATTGTTGATTATAGATGATATCTTTTACCTCTGGTGTTCGTGTTGCTAAGATATCAATTAACATAGATTCATCAGTTCTCATACCACTCATAGCTTCATGTAAACAATCTACATCATATTCTGATGGAGTCATCATTAATCCTAATATTACTTCTTGTAAATCTCCACTTAATTCTGATTTAAGATCTAACATCACATCCTGATAGGAAAAAAAAATAATGAATTACTGTGTATCTCCGCGATTTATCATCTGGATAAAAGGAGAGATCAGCAAAAAAATAATTGCTTTAAGGGATTGTAAAGAGGTCAATTTGTACCTTTGACCATTTTGGTCAATTGTCAATCAGACGCCATTTCCATGCAATTCCACTAAAACAAAGTGTTTGATGATGTCACTAATCGCGAAGGATCTTATGAAGCGTATATCTCGATTAGTGACCTCATAAAAGACACTTAGGTTTAGTGGATTTGCAGGAGCCCCAGACGTCTGATCGAAAATGGGAACGATGCAATAGATAATATCGTCAATCCTCTTTGCCAAAGGAGCAAGCATCATGTAGATAAGTATGACCCTGTTGAAAGATTATGAGAAACGTCGTTTTAAAATAATGGGATTAAAAATTGGATTAGAATCTTCTTGTTTTGTTTGATACAAATCAAAGATCTTACCTTATTGTATCTTTCTTTATATTTTTGTCTTATTTCTTGTCTTTGTTGGTTTTTCTTGGTTACAATAACATCAATAATAGTTTGTTCATCAGTACCTAAACCATCCATAGCTTTAAATAATCTTTCTACTTCATCATCAATAGATTTCTCTATGTCTTTAGATTTATCATCGCCTTCAGATTTTTCACCTCCTTCAGATGTCTCGTTATCTTTAGATTTATCACCATCTTTAGTTTCCGCTATGTTTTTAGATTTGCCTTTAGATTTCTCGCCGGTTTTAGATTTATCTTTAGACTTTTTTTTAGTTTTCTCTTGATATTTCGATTCTTCGGTGTTTTTTGTTTTCTCGACCGCTGTAGACTTCTCTGAATCTGTAGCTTTCTGGCTGTCATTATTTTCTGATATATCTTTGTCATCGTCCTTTTCTGATGTGTTTGAGTTGTGAAATGGGTCTTCACTATTATAAAAGATAAGTTTTATGTGACTGTGTGACTGGTGGTGTAATTAATCTTAATTCATAGTCTAGAGATAACTTGAATAAAATGCAAATTATTCACCTTAAGATATCTCATGATGTAAAATATGCTTATTATTATTATCCCATTGCTAGAATGATTAATATGATGTAATATATATGCTTGGTGCTAGTGATGATAATGCCATATTGTGGTGCAGGGTAAATATTATATCTCAACCAAGTTACTGCACTCACGGATATACCAAAAGGTTTTTTCATTGATAGAATTTCATGCAACGAGCAAACAATATTGATAATGAAGAAAACATCGATAATATCATGGAATCCAAGATTTTCTAAATAAACAATAAAAATGTATCTATATTGTTTTTCGCCTTAAGGTTTATAATTGAACAGACCGGTATTTTTCATCTATCTGATCGTGGGAATTTCTGTGATCCATGATAATGATCCTACCATCTTTCAATGGCTATATTTGGTTAGACGGGATGGTAAGGCAACTTGATGTTATGTTTTAAGTTATATTGTGCATCAGAACCAGGTTCGCCATTTTCAAAGTTGATCGGGGTTTTGAATACTAGTACTAGAAATATTTGAAAATCGTATAACTCCTTCAAACTACCTAAAACAATTGCTCTTTCCTGCATGTTATAGTTTCAAGAATGACGAGTCGTTTTATTAACTTCCTTCCAAGATAATTCTGGACACACGTGGATTTGAAAGCTCACATTTCGATGGTAAGCTGTGAACACATTTACGGATCAGCTACTGAGATAAAGGAACGAATGGTCAAACGGAGTACCAACCTGTCCCTATCAATTTCTGTAATCTTTCTTGTTTAATTTCAGACAGAAAAGATCTTCAGCCTTGATTGGTCAATAATGCATATCAGCCAAGGTCATATAGCGCTGTTGCTTATTGTCGTGCAACATTAACTTCATTAACATCCTTGCCTCTACGACCAGTGGGTTCCTTTATATGCTCGCATGTTCAAATATTGGCAATAAAACCCCCATTTCAAAGGCAGTGATGATGTACTTTATATAAATCGAGACTCTAATTGGTCTCTATGATGATTATGTTAATTAAACATGCACATGCACTAAATAGTTTATGTTTATTGATAAAATACTTTGCGATTATAATTGCCTGAAGATGACATAATTCTTTATAAAATAATAAAATATGAAAATCAAGTGCAATGTAATTCATAAATTGTCGTGCTAAAAATGCATATATTGTCTATGTAAGTCAATTGTGTTACAGGCACTTTAAGGTGTTACGTGACACTTACTCTTCACCAACTAATAACAATAAAGCTGTTTTATAATCTCCACTACATTCTGATTTTATTTCTTCATTTAAACTTTTACCATAATTTTCTTTGTATTTCTGTTTAATACCAGCTAGATCAATCTGAAAATACCAACCATACCAAATAGATTATAATAAGGGTGCCAGGTTTTTATAAAGTAATATCACTGTGGTAAAGTAAAATCAGTAAGATAAAGTAAAATCAGTAAGATAAAGTAATATCAGTAAGACAAATTAATATCAGTAAGATAAAGTAATATCAGTAAGATAAAGTAATATCAGTAAGATAAAGTAATATCACTGTGGTGAAGTAAAATCAGTAAGATAAAGTAATATCAGTAAGATAAAGTAATATCAGTAAGATAAAGTAATATCAGTAAGATAAAGTAATATCAGTAAGATAAAATAATATCACTGTGGTAAAGTAAAATCGGTAAGATAAAGTAATATCAGTAAGATAAAGTAAAATCAGTAAGATAAAGTGATATCAGTAAGATAAAGTAATATCAGTAAGATAAAGTAATATCAGTTAGACAAAGTAATATCAGTAAGATAAAGTAATATCAGTAAGACAAAGTAAAATCAGTAAGACAAAGTAATATCAGTAAGACAAAGTAATATCAGTAAGACAAAGTAATATCGAATAAGATACAGTAATATTAGTAAGATAAAGTAAAATCAGTAAGATGAAGTAATATCAGTAAGATAGAGTAATATCAGTAAGTTAAAGTAATATCAGTAGGACAAAGTAATATCAGTAAGACAAAGTAAAAACTGTTAGACAAAGTAATATCAGTAAGATAAAGTAATATCAATAAGATACAGTAATATTAGTAAGATAAAGTAAAATCAGTAAGATAAAGTAATATCAGTAAGATAGAGTAATATCAGTAA